>NC_091139.1:24103440-24403440 GCF_041381155.1 Argopecten irradians
TTTAACTACCTCATCGCCACTATGCATAGACCTAGGTACCCAATTTCAAGTTCTTACTCATAAGGTAACTTGTCCAACAATAAACACAATACATAGGTCCTTTCTTTGGAGCTCTGGACAAACTGGACGCCTAAATCCCTCCGCGTCAGGTGTATGTCACCTAGGCAATCATTTTTTATCCAGGTAGTGTTCCGGATTCTGACCCAGCCTTCTCATGCGATGCATAGTGGCAATAAATGTCAGCTTGTCTCAATTCTCAATTCCTTAACCAACACATCCTAATCAAACAAGAACATTATGCGCGTCTAGAAACCAAAATTATTTATCCTTGGAGAAGAAGAATAATACACTCAGCTGAATAAATTCAAAATTGATGTTGTAATACTAAAATAATAAATGAAAACTTTTCAAATAATTATCCTAACAAGAGCCGTGACTATATATACGATATAAAGTATACGTATGTAATCTAGAACATGCCCTAATAAACTACATACATGTCTCTCAATATCAAAACAAAAATAAGCACAACACATATTATTGTACACAATTGGACATTTATGTCATACCAGGTACATGTACGAAGTTTTAATGGGATGTCAAACTCAATATATTATGAGTAAAGATTTTTTCTATATAATTGTCATTTCTTTTTCCTTTAAGTCAAATAAGGCACCAACATTATCTTCTTTATAATAATTTTCGAAAAATATGAATGTGAAAACAACGCTCAGGGTTCACATCTGGAAAAACCATGTTGTTTCACTAGCCGTACCAACCCATCTCGGGCATCAGGCGCATAGAACGCAATCCACAGCAACATGGAATTGGAAAATTTTGCAAACTAAGTTAGTAATATATAGCAGTTCAATAAGTATCTATAGGCTAAGCTTTCATGATAGACATTAAATACAACTTTACATAAAAGCACATTTAATGATACACTATAATACATGTAAATCTAAAACCGTTCCAACTTCCACTAAAGTTATAATGTTTTGGAAAAAAGTTACAACGTAATTCGTCGGGCACTTCTTTTTTTTATAAGGGTGCAGACAAAATGCGAAAGCACTTCTAAAGTAACACATACATGAAAATATAAGAAAAAACACAATCTTCAAAATTCAATCCTACACACTGACAGCTTTAGTTTGCGGCCACCATTTTTTTATCCACTGGAAAAATCCCATCAGCGTGAATGCGATGCTTGAAGTCAGCTTCATTATATAATCAAGTGATTCAAACGCTTTGAAGATCTGACCAACGTAATCTTTATCCGACAGAAGCTCAGTGCTGTTGCATCTTTATTTGCAAAGCATATCAACTGATAGACTACTTTCAATATAACTCACCTGACCAAAAACGGCATATACTGTTACTTTCTTCTCATATGTTGGTTTCCTTCTCAAATGGGGGTTTTGGGGACAAAAAAGTAGTGCGAATATCATTGAATAAAAAATAAACAAAAAATTCAGCTCCGTATATTTCCTGAAATTGAATTTTTTTAACATTGCATTATCATCATAGCTTACTGATCTGGGCGGCGCCCTTTAAGGCCTTGCCTTCAGCTGGTTGGGGACACACCCGACATTTGCAGGATAGGCCTGCATTTGAGTATTAGTCCTGTATTTGAGGACATAATTATGTTTACTTCAACAATGCAGGAATTACTGTGAAATGAAAATGGGATAAAGTTGAGTTTTAAAAATTTGAATCAAAGAGAAGGGCGTCCATAATATTTCAGATAGCCATATTAACTAATTGGAGACCTTTATGTACTTTGTGTATTAAACATAAAATGCTATAGTCTCCACTTTGTAATACACGTTACATTTGCACAACTTGCTCTCACCATAGATCAATAGAGGTGATTTTGTTTTGTGACTTAACCACTACGATTTAGATAATGAAAATTGTTTCCATTTGAGTAATACAGCTGTGGAAAGTTTGTATTACAGGGATTATGCGCCAATATAATAAAAATACTGTGATGCCGCCTTTTTGCGATGACATTGTTATAAAACAAAACTTTATCAATTATTCATTTTATCACAGCATACCTATCATACTCAACATTGCAGGTACATGGTCCTTGTAATAGAACGGGGCGTGGGTCCAATGACCCGAAACGAAGAAATTTACACCTGACACTACTCACAACACCATTTCGGTCCCAGTAACGAAATTCCTTCCGCGTATGTTTGGTAACGATATGTAGCACTGGTGCCTACTGAAAACACTCACCTGGGGAGCACAATTTGCTCATATATCCCCCAAAGAAAGAACTCTCCAATATGTATATACATAAAAAATAAAAATAGCTCATGAGGAGAATTTGTATAATCTATTTGGGTTCAGTTTGAATTGCCAAGAAATAAAATAAAGCGAAATCGAACAAGTAAGATAAAAAAGCAAATAAAGTTTTTATAACATTTTTGCATTATCAATTAACTTAGCTCCCATTAGGCAGTAATAGGCACCAATTGTAGCTCTAAATAAGACACCACTTTCTGTCTAAAAGTCTTTTGAGCTACAGCTGTACAATATTGCAGCTACATAATGTAGTGTCCCCAACCTGTTCAGTCATATTATAAATCAAATAAAGTACATATCAACTACATTAAAGATAGTTAGAAATAACTCACGATACAAAGGCCTACACACTACCAAGAAATATCCCATTCTCCATAGGCCTTCCTATATGAGGTAAATTTGAGTACAGTTATTGAAGTGGGGACGAATTGGTCTGTTACGGTTGCATAAAAATATTTGACTTATTTTAGTTCTGAATAATGCACGCTTTCTGATTTATTTGTTAGAAACTAAAATGAATAAAAAACATGCCTTAAATAATAAAGATTTTCATAATACATAACAACAAAAAATGTATTTAAAATGCCTTAGTCTGTCAACAACACAACATTTTACGCTGGGGAAAAATCGATCGGGATTTGCTTGACCGCTGTAAATATTTATGCTGAAAATGAAGATTTCTAGTCAAAGAACGCCACAAACCTGCCATATTGTTGAGGAGGGGAGATTCACGTCATTGAGAAATGCCTAACTGGTGTTCACATGCTTCAACGAAATCAAATCAATCGATGTGCACACCCTCCCTTTCTATAAGCCGCTTTAGCCGTCTGACATTGGAGCTCTCCTGTCATAAGATCTTGATAGAGTTACTTCCCTTTAGCTAAATTTTTAGGTAGCACAACACAACTTATAATATGAGAGTGAAACATATTTTTTTCATATAAAACCGATTATAGCAAAGAAAGTGTGATCATTTTTCAAATTCAGGTATCTAGCTTACCATGTCTTTCCGAAACGGTCTACCTTCTTTTTTATTTTTTTTAATTCCAATATTTACCGAGATTTATAATTTTGTAGAGTCGCAAAAGTTTTTAGTTTACAGTTACTACTACTCTTATCATCACTTTTTAAACAATTTATTTAAAATAAATCAAAAGTTACATTTTCATAACGCAGACCGTCTTATTGTTTTTTTTTTTTTTTTTTTTTTTTTTTTTTCATTCTTTTAATATATATATAGTGGTTGCCTACACAACTAACAAGTTACGTGTATGCCTTCTCACAGAAGACAATCCATTCAACACACACATCATTCATACCAGGATTTTACTGGTTTTTGTCTACATTTTGGACTTTTCAATATATTATTATACTAGACTAGTATGGTATAACAGAGAATGGACAAACATAAACCTCTCAGTGTAGAGTCCAGACAATGTATTGGCTGACTAGGTACCTCACCTAACCTATATTAAAACACTAACTAATCGAAATTGGACCAACGAAACTCAAACATGACGAAACAACGAATCCTTGTTGAGGCAAATTTAATCCCGATTTCCCAAAAATAATATTTGGCAGCGGTGGGATTCGAACCCACGCCTCCGAAGAGACTGGTGCCTTAAACCAGCGCCTTAGACCGCTCGGCCACGCTACCTTGGTTCCTTACCAGTTTAGATGCAGTAGTGTAGAAAGTATATATCTACCCTGATATAAATCAGTGTATATCTCTGGATGTACTATTCAGTCGGGCTGGTTGATCATGATATCCCTAGGCTACTTTTGTCTCAGACCCTTAAAATTGGCATTAACAATTGACCCGAGGTCAAGATTATAAAGAGAAAGACCTAAATGTCGAATAGGAAATCACAAGACAAGATATTCGTTCAAAGAATAATATATAATTAGATTTTCCCCTTGCATACACAAATACTTTTTACCCCAGAAACATCATAGCTGCCTTCTCTACAAAAGATACTTAGTATTCATTTTGTATAATATAACCTACTTTAATGTCGTTTCTACATAAGATAGAAATACTTTGCATACAGATTTTTTTCATCAACCCATGCAGTGATACGTTGACTACAGGTTTGTGAAATGAAAAAAGCAACAACAACAACAACAAGCAAAAAAAACACAACTGCGTATATACATGCAAATTCGTCAAAATGGTCTCAAATCGGTATGTTATACTAATTAATTTTAGTAGTCAAAGTTCAAATCAATATAGCTAGACGCTTTATTATTTTGGTCTGATTTTGTGTAGCCATGGGCAGTGGCGTAGGAAGATGAAACGTAATGGGGGGGCAAAGGTCCTCAATTTTTTTTCCCCCCCCCCCCCCCCCCCCCCCCGCCGCCGCACCTTCAGGAGGAGATTAATTCAACTCCTAACCATATATGCTTTATGTACATTTTTCATATATCATTAAATTTAATCATTGTACACATATATAGACAGTGGGGTCGCTAAAAGGAAATTAACGAATACGCAAATTGGTCAAATTAGCGTGTGAGCGTCGAAGGCGCGATATTTTGGTATTCTAGGGTTCTGAGGGTGACCCCAGGGAAAAATATTGTAATTTAGAATGGCTGAGATGAGTTTTACAAGTATTTTGATGATTTTGCGAGCGCCTGAAAGCGCGAGATTTTAGTGTTTGGGGGGTCCGGGGCCACCCCCGGGAAAAAATTTACGATTAAGATTAAGAATAGCTTAAATGAGATTTGATGAATTTGCGAGCGCCCGACAGCGCGAGATTTTGGTGTTTGGGGGTCCGGGGGTCTCCCCCGGCAAAAAAATACGTTTTAGGACGGCTTAGATGAGTTTTACGATGCATTTTGATGTATTTGCGAGCGCCCAAGGGCGCGAGAATTTGGTGTTAGGGGGGTGCGGGGGTCTCCCCCGGGAAAAAAAATACGATTTAGACTAGCTGAGATGAGTTTTACGATGTATTTTAATGATTATAATTTTAGCGTTCTTAACATGGTAATATTTCGATTTAAAGCTACCTGCATTTAGAAATGATAATTGTGTCGTCATAAAATTACCGGCTTCACACCATCGGCACAATTTTGTGTAAAATAAAAAAATGAATTAATTGTCTCGCTAAGACATATAAACAAATTGATCTTTTAAGAGACATTTTTTAAATAGTACATAGAATCCCTTGATGGACATTTGTAGTCTAGTTCGTGTGTATTGATTTTTACTATTTGAGGTTTGACATAATGTGCTTGAACGTTTTAGGAAATGCGCCGCGCAGCGGAAAATTTTCTAGATTGAAGTATGAAAAATATGCAGGAGGACCCTTTTTTCTTTCAAATAAGCATTTTTAGAAAATTTCAGTCGGCGAAAAGGGGGGGGGGGGGGGGCAAAAAGACATGTTTGCCCCCCTACCCTGGGGGGGGGGGGGGGCAATTGCCATTTGTCACGGGGAAGTATGCTAGCTTACATCTTCCTATCTTGTATTACGTTCTTCTGTTCAATAATCAAAACACATTTTCCCAGTGTCATTCTACCAAGACCACGGATTAAAGTAATTTGAAATCTGACATGTGGTGATGAGCTAAAAATGTCACCCGATGCTAAATCGTCCATTGTGTCTGTTTATGAAACGTGAACTTGATTCTTTTGTAATGTTAGAAGGGAAGCATAGGTATGTAAAACAATAAAATAAACTGTTTTCAAACTTCCATCGGCTTTATGTACAGCGTCCCATTCCTGGAGTATCGATCATTAGATACCTTCTATGTGTGGGAAAGGTTTTTGTAAAGGATCGTAGTTGTATTACAAATGTAACTATTATCCATCTCCATTTATTTGCTTCCTGACCGACCTTCTCAAAGTTTCCCATAGTCTTTTTTAATTCAATGTTATTTTTGTGATCTAATATGGGTGCAACCTGCAGACGTGCTGACTCTACCGTTGTACATGTATTGTTGTATGGATATCAGACTGGACATCTCTTCTTGTGGGTCAAAATATTTTTGTCTCACTCAATAATGCCATCAATGACACAATAATCCAGGACGGAATGAATTTGTTCAGTTTATGGTCCTCCTGGTACAAGAAAGTTCTTATTCTGTACGAAACACGCAGCCATATAACATGCTGGCGATCCTTCTTTTATACCGTGCTGTCGATTCATTCTTTTATACCATATCATGCTGGCGATTCATTCACACTTCACCTCAACTGACCCAAACAGCAGCCGAGATATTCCAGGGGTTCCGATCACTTACGATCTCTACACCCCTGGACTATTTCATAGTGAAATTGAAGGCAGCTCAGCTGAAAATATTTGACCAATCACAGACCAGCAAAGATTT
The DNA here is from genome assembly GCF_041381155.1 of Argopecten irradians. Lineage (NCBI taxonomy): Eukaryota > Metazoa > Mollusca > Bivalvia > Pectinida > Pectinidae > Argopecten > Argopecten irradians. Next base: position 24,110,083 of record NC_091139.1, read on the forward strand.
CCTTTGAAGACTACAGAGAGAGCGACGCCCAAATTCAAAGCCACATAGTCAACCACAGTGTACCGTTATACGGTTCTTTTGATGTACATCAAATGACTAAATTACCTGTTCTGTTCTGTTGCCTCCAGTTTTACGATGAGATAGTCCAGGGGTGTAGAGATCGTAAGTGATCGGAACCCCTTCACCTCAACTGACCCAAACAGCAGCCGAGACATAAGGCAGGTTTCCTTGTTCATCTGTCGTCTGCCAACATTACCTATAACTGGACAGAGATATATCCTTGGAAAAGAGACATATTATTGGTGTCCAGGTAAAGAAAACGTTGTAAGTCTTTGAATAAAACCACCTTCTGTAGGAAGCTGGTAGTGTTGGTCACATTGAAAGCAATATTCAGATGAGCGATAAGACCTGCTTGGCTCCTTGCTCTTAGATGAAATCGTAAACACCGAGGTCATTACAAAGGAGACGAATTGGTATTGTCTCTGTACTCACCATAGCGTAAACTCTATAGACATAAAAAAAACTTACCTCCGACTGTGATAAAAATAACAAACATTCAATTACAAATTATTGGCTTTAATTTTAATCAATATCACATATGTATATTTATTTGTACCATTTGCTATATGAAACAAGAGTTGCTTATAACTGATTCACACAAATAATGTAGGTATATTTGGCTTGTATGCTAAAATTAAAAATAAGATCTTAAAGCATATCTTTGGTATCTTTACACGATCAATGATTGTTTGTATATAAATCTGCTTTAAAATGGATATATACGTACATGCATACCTTAATGCTTTTAAGTATCATTGGATATTATGCAGTAAAATATAGACAAATATTACTCGACGAATAACAGCTGTACATACAAAGTCATGCTACAAAAGATCGGGCGCTTCACAATGATGCAAGTTGTATCTTATATATATTGGCAACCATTCTCTATAATGTATCAAAAATATGAAAGATGATAGTTTAGATGATGGATTTATTTGTAGCCAACAATCTGTATGTCCCTTCCTTGTTTGCTTCTGAATTTCATCATGTCCATGAGTAACACCAGACTGACGGGATAATTCTATTCCAATACAAAAAACATTCGACCGCCTTCTCATCATTACGTGTTCAGTAATCTACGTAGAACACAGAAATTTTGACGTAATCCAAATATGTGCCCTTTCATTTTCATTATATTACATGACATCAATCGTAAATGACAAATGGTTACCACTTAATCGAGTTGGTTACTATCAAAATTGGAAATTCTTGTTTGAGATAATTTTAGAGAACTCGGTCCGACCAGCAGTCTTTAATCATGAGGGTAGGATAATATAAAGAATACGATTATCATTCTTGAGCAGTTATCATGTTTGACATATAACGGGATATTACGCAATTATTATCATTTAGCTCAAGAGGTATTTCACAAGTTTGGCGGATACAAGTGTCTACAGTGTACACAAAGCACTATACTAAATCTCAAAGTTTATTATATAGAAATACACATATAGTGTACTTATAAAAGTACTAAAGTTCAATGGCGACATATAAAAAGACACGTAATATAAAATCTGACAATTTATATATTGTTTATACATTAAAATTACAAATTGCGTGGGGTGATGATGGCAAAGTGAAATATGACAAGAAATGAATAGGTAAAGCACATGGAAAATAGATAAATGTATATCAAAATAGTCACATTATCTCACACACATACATCATAATATAGACAACCTTTACACGAAGTCTTAACATTTCAGATCAATCTATAAGGCAGCATTAGAAGGACTGGCAATAAGTAAAGACTATCGATTTCCATTTCACATTAAACATACATAAGCTGTTTTGAAATAAATTACAAATTGCATATCTAAACCAACAGCCTCTAACTGGACATATCGTATACTCTACTTGCTTCCAAGTAGTCCGCTACACCTGCCTATAATATTTGGCTTTATTATTATTTTTTTTTGCCTAATATATATTAGGGGGGAAAAGTCTAATAATATAGGCAGGTTTAGCGGACTAGTTTTCAAGCTGATTACGAAACAAAAAATGGAGAAACATTAAGAATTATGATTATTGAAATAGTTATTTATTAGAATATTGAGGCTGGTCCATGGTCGGGTTAGCATGCAGCATACACAGGGAATTTAATAGCATATATACGTGGATTAGCTAAGGCATTGGTATTAAAATAATATCAAATAGTATTCGCCAATAGTTATCTTACAAAGATTAGACAATAATGTACTGATAATTTAATTCCACGGCAAAAATGCGCTTCGGATGTTTATACCTTTCCAATCAATATTGTTTATCATATCAAGATATTTATTTTCGAACTGTCAACAAGTCCTTTGTCATTCATTCACGAAAATATGTTAAAATGGACAATTTTATGTAAAAAAAGAACTGACCACAATAGCTATCTGTCTTGTATTACGGTATTCTATCTTAGTCAATAACAGACACTCTGAATTAAAACAAAAATTTACATTAAACATGTACCAGCGATTAAAAGTAGGAATTACTCAGGGAAATAGATAAAGATCCATTTCATTATTGCTATTTTTTGTATATATTTGTCGTGAATGCTAGATAGTACGCACAAAGAAAACTAAGTTTTATCACAAATGAAACAAAATAAAAAAATGTTTATTTTATTCACCGGCAATTAACACACATGTTCACTCACTCGCGCACACAAATAGAATTAATACTTCGAACCGTGTTCGACAATTAAAATATCTCAATAAATGCGTTAAACCGTTTTTTTTTCTTTCAAGGATTTCAATTTAATAAGAGGTGTTTAGTTATCCGTCTTAGCAATAAAGAAAATTCTTGATATTACAGTCTAAAATTAAGATAATAGCACCAGATTACTCGACCCGTCTGTGCTTTTATACAATCTATTACACTGAATATCATATTAATCGACATTGATTACGTACAGACATTTTCTTCACTGTCGTACTGCTGCATCCAGTCAGGGATTTCTACAATACACAATTTTCATAACATCAAGAAAGCATCCTATATGCTACATCTGTTCTTGATTCATAATTATTAGTATATTTTTTAACGGAGTCGTTCATGCCTTCATTTCGTACCCTACATCAAATATCAATCTACAGAACCTTTGTCTACAACATTGATGATTAATGTCGCTTTCACAAGGAGATCAGACACGATATATGGAGGTGCTTTTTCATGAATTAATGTACAACCAACACAAATCACAAGCATGCTTCGTGGACATTACTTCCCACTGCGTTCATACACCTGTATATATAGCAATGAAATATGATCCAATTCTCATTTGAAACTATCAACAATATAGCACATTGACATTATGAGCACGACTTCCAGTTGTAGTTAGCACTTTGTGCGCGATTCGTCAGTTGTTCTAGCGATATGACCGTTTAAAGAACACCAATATGCTCAGATATTTCCGGTAGTGCTAGCACTTTCAGATCGTTTAGTCACTTTCCTTGGCTGTCTCAGTACTAAAAGGAGAGTCCATAAGCTTTCTAACGTAACATCAGAGCACTTTAACAACATACGACCATTCCGTTACACCGTGCTAGCATATTGAGCTGTTTGAACGTTATTCTCCAACGTCACGAGTCACGTTGCCGCTAGTTGTAAGATCTAGTGTTATGACAACACGAGGCCGCTCACTATCTTCGAGGTGATAATATATGGAGTATTAATAATCTGTTGTACTCTGAGAAAATGAAATAATGCGAGGATCAGCAGACTAAGCAACATCTGTTTGGAAGTTTCCTCGGCGATTCACAATTAGGTATGGGACACATACGCTCCGTGCATTCTATACGACCATTCTGAAACAAAGAAAAACAAGACAATAACAAAATGAAACAGTAGATAGTTATTTGATTAAGTAGACGTATGAGCGATGCCATTCTGATCTACCAGAGTTCCTTCCCTTTGTTCACACTCCGTCAGTACTGACGGAACACTCATCAGAAAGGAGTAATGCAATACTCTTGATACTCCAGTTTTTGTCAATATGGTCTGAAGATGTAGTTCATATATGTAACACTAATACTGACAAACATGAATCGATTTCTGGAGCGCCTAGGTTATCTTAAACATACAACATCAATATAACACTAATCATTTCAACAGACAAAAGGATCCTGCTGTTTGGTAAATGTCAATTGTACCTCGTATTACGTAATGATACTCCTGATAATTCGAATGACACGTTGTACTCGTACCTTACATATACAGTCTTTACAGTCATGTATTTTCCATTCTTGATTTTCTGCCCGGAACACGCCTCCCTTATCTGTACATCCCGGCACAGGGCGTCTCTTCATGTGTCTGTGCATTTTTTTCATCTGCTCAACAATCGAATATTAAAATAGTACATTTTCATAGTTAATTTCGTTTTGACAGTGTTAAGTACTCGATAAATGCTTAACTGCTTACATCACTGCACAAAAGAATCATATCTTTCACTATACCATTATCAAATACATGTATGACCTTTTGGCATTTTTCAGAAATGCTGCGACTACTGAAAACTACCTTTCTCCTAAGGTATTTGAGAGTTTTGGTGAGACCATTAATCGTGCCCTCCATGCCCTCCATCCGGGTCTCCATTACGGTCATGCCTTCCTTCATAGTCTCCAGACTTGCCATGGTGTTCTGGTAGTCCCTGCCCTGGTCCAGAGAATGCTCTCTATCCTCGCGGTGAGACTGACGAGGCGTGGCGGCCCTCTGGAACTTACTGGTCAGTGTCTGGAAATCTCCCGCGTCGTTACAATCTGTTCAAGGTAAAATACGACGGCATTGGCAATTTACATCAGTTTTCTCAACAAGGTTTAAGCTCTATGACTTCATTAACAATTCATTATCAAGGAGGAAATCTATAAGCTCATGATCTGAAGGCAGACGAGTTTTGAAAAAGTCAGACACAACCAATATGCAGGTTAATATTTGAAGGTCGAAAAAAGTAAATTAACACACTTAAGAGAGAAAACAAATATTGGTTCACAATTTCGAGAATGAAACATAAAAGAAAATTGCATTATTATAACTGACACAGATATCATCTCACTTGGGATGGCACTACAATGATAGATGTTGGGGTAGTAGATATTCTCCCAAAAGCTGACTTTCAGCATTATTGTTAGAGGCAGTATCTTTTGTGAACCAAATACTACTATGGGATGGATTCCGTAATCATGTTCAAAGTTATTTGGCATTATTATTTCCAATAAGTTTACGAATCAAACTTACCGGCACAACACTCGGCCCACACCTTGTAGTTGATGTTTGGGATTTTATTACAGGGTAAGTACTGAGTATAGTTGTCCACACGGGCGAACACGTCTTTCTGTACCCGGTCTATGTTGTCACTGCTATCACAGATCACACGGGCAAGTGTCGTCTGCTTGATGGCGTGTATCTGCTCAGGCTCGTACATACTGGGGTTCTCATACCAGAACCTGTGTAATACAGCAATGACGTGAACGGTATACAGCAATGACAAATTTCTACATGATGAATGGCAGATAGTATGTAGTTTTATGTCAAGAAGAGGATGGTATATCCGAAATACTCTGACTTCAGTTACAAATGTAGCTCTTTTAATTTTTTACGAGAAAAGGTTATAGGATCTGGCTTGATGTTGATGTCAGATTTGACAGGGATTTCGCTGCTTCAAGTTTTCAAACATAGTGTACAATATATAATGCTTATGATTCTATAAATCTGAATCTGATACTTCAGCTGGTACTCAGAACTTGTATAAGAAATTAAGGATACAACTTTAGTAGTACAACATTTCTTGATAGTGATATATGGAAAGGGAAACAAATTCTGCAGTCTTATAATAAATTGGTTCCATGGTAGGGGAACATAACTCTTGCATGACAAGTAGTAAAGAAATGCATATCCCGATAGAATGTGATAACTGTAACTGGTTGATGCAGAAGACCTACATTCGGTTAGTTACATTTCCTGTTACCATGGATACAAGACTTACCTATCACCGTCTCGGATCTTCCTAAACTGATCCACGAGGATACACATGAAGGTTGGTCCGACTTTAGCTCCAGGCAGTGGTGTCTCGCTCATTCCTCCCACGAACAGATCAATGTTATCTGGAGCCACAAAGACATGATTCACAGGCAACCATAACAAGTTATTTATTACAATGATTTAGACAGTTATTCAGCGCTACGACAGTACTGTAGTTAAACCTGGTTCGTTAACACCAGTAAGCAGAAATATCAAGTGCCTTATTATGACGAATGAACCAACTGATCTATAAGACCAATGCATGAGCTCATCAAGTACTCTCAGCAAAATATTAATGGTATGGTTAAAAAGTCATTTGTCAATAACCATTTATAAGAAAAAAAGGTTGAGATAGAGTAATCTTCTCTATTTCTTCGCCTATTCCACTTATTTTGCACGGAAACAATAGAGTGACATGATCCGGTCAATTACATTCGGTATGATGTGATTGGACATAAAAAAATATCATATTGTTGACTTCATACATCTGAAATGTTATCAATCTAATGGGTGGGTCATAATATTGCTGACACCATGGAACTTACCGGGGTGGCCATACAGAGCCTGTAGCTTGTCGCGGACATCACTACTGGTGATCTCCTCACGGAAGTCTTCAAAGCTGGCAGCCCTCGACATTCCACAGAGTTCCCTATAGGCGTTATAGAACGGTAAGCCGTGATCACGTCCTCGCTGAATGTTCAGTGAGGCCAAGTCTTGAGCCACAACATTTGCCAATGAAAACAGTTTCTCTGTAAGTTCAGAATTCATCATTTCGCTTGGCATCCTCTTCTTGGCTGAGACTGCAAACATGCCGCGTAATAAGGGATCGATACCGCCCTCCTCCAGCAGCCTGTAGGGCGAGAAAAATGCCTTATGTAACTGAAGATTTCCATCAGGAATCGGATAGAAACTTGCGTTCAATCTAAATATGACAGGTTGTACTAGGGCATGACCGAATCTCATAGCAGCTGTGGCGAATTCATTTGTGATGGTGGGGTTGACTTTGGGATCGTATCCTTTGTAAGGACCAAGTTTCTCCATGCCCTGGGCACCAATGATGTTGGGTAGCCAGTGATTGTATGTGATATGCTGCATCATAGCACCGACGATTTTTCTGGATTCATGGAAGATCATGTTTCCGTCCCAGTGGACATTGATCTTACCGAGCTGATGTGCGATATGATTATGCTGACGCATCCATAGCGTGTGCATGGCGGTAAGGGCCAAATGTTCGTTAACACGATTATCTCCAGCACGGAAACACGGAACGTGCTGCTTATTGGGTTCAATCTGACAGTCTATATGCTCCAGGAAGCCTGAATTGTCAAACGGGAGAAGTCGTTTTCTATTGGTTGATATAGGTCCTTCTCTTAGAAGACCACGGCTATTGGTTAGCTCACGGAGTCTTTGAATGTCAAATTCACTGCTGCCATACACATTACTTGCATCCACAAAGGCAGTGATAGCATTGATCTGTTCACGTGCAGAGAACGTCTTGTAGAAGATAGACGTGCTACCAGAATTACACATGGCACTGCTCCGAGAGAATCCGAGACACGGATGAGACTGGATACGAGAGTCACTACGGGGAACAGGAATTGGATAGCATGGGTATTCATTTTCACATGTTTCGTTGCAGCGCCGACCATCACTGAAACGCGCATAACTGATTGACTGGGGTGTTAGGGTGATATCGTGGTCTACGAACTGTCCCCACTGCATTAACATGTGCGTACTGGCCTCGTCTTCGGTCACGTGATCAGTGGACATAAGGAACGAAGACACGAGACGTGGGCTAGGAAGATGGACATTATTGTACTGCTTGGCAGCGCTCCAGCCTGTGGAAATAAAATGTTAAGGCTGATTGTTAAAATATATCAACATACATATCGATCGAATTAAAACTTTTTAAACCAATATGGGCACAAAAACCTGTTTAAAATACATAATTATTGATGAGGAACATTTATACTTTTCTTATTTGTGATCTTAAACCAGCTGTAAGTAAACCAGCTGCAATGTAAGCAGAAGCGTTATGCTAGCAATACTACACCGAAGCTAGACTTATGTGTATCATCTACCAGCGAAACTGCTGTGGTGAATGGATCTCTTCGAAGTATGGGAGACGTCAGCATAATAAGTCGATCTTTATCAGCAATATAGAACCAGAATTTGTAGGTGACAGAGAAATTAGATTAAGAAGTACCAAAAGCAATGCTATAGTCGATCTCATGGATAGAAGACTTACCGACTGGAGTGTTGAAACCATTCTCGTAAATCGGCGGGAGAAGCCTGCTAAATGCGGTGACGGTGGCTCCCTGGAGTGGCTCTTGAAGATTGTTACATGTTCCGTCCATGGTGCGATACTTCTTGTGGTAACACATGTTGTTGCATCTGGTAATACGGGGATTGGCGAAACACCCGGACATGTTGGCGATGAGGGTGAGATGACCAGGGGAGATAATATCTCTGTAGGTTTCACCTTGAAGAATACATTAATTTGGTTATCAATCACATTTAAATGTGGATTATTCCATGGACCTTATTAAGAAGAAAAGTGTGAGAAATGTGTTTCAAAGCGTAAGCTTCTTTTAGGATAGACTTCAGAATCTGCAATATCTCATAGGCAAATAACAGAGTTGGCCGGCAGGTTGCGTAATGGTGCGATGGACAGTTCGGTACTACAGCGGGGACTTACAAATTATTATGCCTTTTCTCTCTCAATATATATTTACACAATATTATAGTTATATTTTTAATTACCTGTTGTGTCGACGTCATATGTATGCCCTTCTCGAACATGTCGAACAATGATGTCCAGGGTCTGTTCGAAGATCTCTTCAGCTCTGGCCAGTTCCAGCGCCTCAGCTGCAGGGTACCTAAATATAGCGATCAGGTCCTGCACGGTGTGCTGTCTGGATCTGTCAAATAGGTGGCGCTGTGTATCGTTAATAGCAACATTCACACGATTGGTTGCTTCCCTTATAGCCTGTCTCACAAAGGCGTCGCCCTCGAACGTACGGTCGTCGCCTAAAGGGTCTAATAGAAAATATCAGCATAAAGATACATATCTTTAAGTGCAAAATTCAAATTGCTTGAAACGAACTTTGAAAGACATTTATTTCATACATGTTGTGTTGATAAACAAGAGCATTTTAGAGACCAAGCGACTTTTTAGATTTCGAAATAACCTCAAAGAAATAGATTTTTTTGTGTGTTCGTTCATGTCGCTCATAATTAAAGTAGGACCCTTTAATTTATTTAGAAACAACTGATTAACAAATTCTTACCTGTCACTTTCAATAGAACAGCCTTTCTATTGAATCCGACGGTACCTTCAGCGAAACACTCGTACTTTCCGGCGTCGCTAGGGACGATGTTCCTGATGACGAGGCGGTTACCCTGGAAGGAATATTTAGCTCCAGCCTGAAGTAAAACTTGATCTTTTATCCAGCGATATTGAGGAATAAAATCGTCGGTGTCACATTCTAGTAGACTGTTGGTTCCGACAAATGTCTCCACTTCTCTATTGGTGGGGAATTCCTGAGTCTGAGCTGTTGGAAAAATAAAATGATTACTTTTTAGGAATAAATCAGTGCCAATGAATAATTTTTCCGTTTATTGGCAAATTAATGAAATTGATAAACATTAAAATTAAGGTAGCAAATCAAGGTAATTCAACACCTTCTCTGTGTGGAAATCTCAATATTTTGTCCAGGACTTTTCCTTTTATGTTCGTCACAAAAATGTTTCAAAATATATACATTAAATGCAACATATAGACAACTGTTTTACAATGGTACTTAATATATCAACACATAAAAATATTAAGAAGGAGGTATATTCTGTACTTTTTTACAGCATTTCTTGGAACATACATTGTAGTTACATCATTAAAGTCTCGTAGACCAATTCATTAGATAACAACCTTACGATTGAGGTAGTAATAGACTTTAAAAAGTATATGGGGGAATTGATATCGGGTAGATTTTGTATATCATACTAAAATGTATATTATTCACGTTCTATTACAAATCTGATATTTTTCAATAGTGACCATCTTGTTTAAAATCCCACCCCAGTATTAAAATAATAAGCTATTAACATTGATTTCTATATGCGAGTTTCAAGATCAGCAATTACGCATTCATTCATAAATGAAGCATTCAAAAGCATTAAATCTTTAAAGTTATACATTTAGTGGTGCCGTATTTTTATACTCACGAATCGAAAAGAGATTTTAATAAGCTATTTACCACCAAATTTTACCGACAGTTTGAAGATTACAATACTTACAATGCAGATGTTTTAATTTTACAAGTACAACTAGGAGAAAATGATTTTTGGTAGTACTGCCAAAATCATTATATTTAAATTACATCTAAAGTCCGGTGAAAGGAGTACATTTGACCGATTGGCAGGCGTATTATAGCCACGCCTCTTGCCCGCAAACGCACATGTACCAATTCAATGTCGGAGCAAAGATAGAAACATACAAGCATACACAATATAAAATACAAAGTCACATGCGGTTTGATTGACAGGTGGCGATTCGTGAATATCATTTCATACATAATTGTGTAATTAGTAATTGTAAAGGTATTCCTGCAGGTATCTTACCATCAAATCAAACATAAGAAATAAAAACAAGAATTTTACAGTGTATACATTTTCTGTTGTAACGTATGTTTATAAGGCATCATAATATATGTTTATCAGTCAATTTGAATGATTTTAACAGCTTAACTCATATCAAACTTAACGATTTTACATAGATTACCTATGAAAAAATGACATGTCATAATGTTCACCCTGTTCTGGCACATATAACTTTAACATTATAAAGCTATCACTATTTTGATGATACAGCGATTTTACATGTGCATTTTAATGATTTGATTGGTTTTTTCTTTGCTGTCTATCAGATGTAGACAATAACCCCTTTCTCTGATATGCACAGGTGTTTTAGTTAACGTCTGTTTCCTGCCATCATTGACTCGGGCAATATGACACCTCCAGCTGGCGACTATAACATTTTTATATGAAATGCATCACTAATTATCATTTCCATTGCATATCCAATTTGTTCTAAGGATGGTATGCAGAGGGAATATATGCATTGACCTGAATGATAAGAATCAAAAACAAAGTTTAAAGTTTAGACATGAAAGCCAGATTAATTACAGAAAGAATAAATACAAATACAAGATTAAAAGGGGAGTAAAATTGAGATAGAGATATAGTAATGGAAAATATGTTGCCCTGATAGTGTTACATAACGCATGTAACATACAGGTCAACTTTCTTAACAGATCAAACATAATGTTACTGAAATGTTATATAAGAACAGAGAGGGCTGCCAGGAAAAAAGAAAAGGCAACAGCAGGAAGCATGATCTTTAAAAACGCAAGGGGGTTAAAGAAACAAAAACGGAACACCACAAATTAAAAAGCAAAGACAGAAAAAGACTATTTTGATGTAAAGGAATGATGAGAAAAGCGACTCCAAATGAAACGCAATAGGAAGGGAAGATTGCACTCTACTGACAGTACATCGAAGGTTAGGGAACCAACAACAGAAAAGCCCACATGGTAAGGAAAACATCGCAGACTCTAGTTTGATAACAAATGGGTGCAATGAAATAGTGGACGTGGTGTCCCTATATACTTACTTGGCTGTGTTATGGTGAGTTCAGCACTGGCCTCTGCTGCCCCTGCGGTGTTGGTCAGTTTACAGGTATAGATCCCCTGGTCAGCGTATACTGCCCGGGAAAATCTCAGCAATGCTCCTAGTTCGTAAACCTGTACACGGTCATCTAACGTCACCACTTCATCTTAAAGAAACAATAGATATTATTTATCATAAAATAATAATATCATATTAACTATCTTCGCGGGGATTGGTAAAATTTTAAAAGATTCGTATTTTGTTTTTCATTTCTCTGCCACGGATTGTTTTAAACAATATATTCCCCAAAGTAATAGCTATCAAGCAAATGAAGAAAAAAAATGTAATTGTGTTTGACGTATTTTTCTGAATGGTGATGACAATATCTGTATTGACAATGCTTAGACAGGAAGTTGCGTTGGCCGAAAAGGGAATGATGACGGATAGGTATGAGAGAAAGAGAGAGTGTGATTTCGATGATGGAAGGTTTTTGTGGTGATATTGGTGCTTTTGGGGTGATATTGGTGTTCTTTGGTGATATTGGTGTTTTTGTGGCGATATTGGTGTTTTTGTGGCGATATTGGGGGTTTTTTGTGGCGATATTGGTGTTTTTGTGGTGAAATTGGTGTTTTTTGTGGTTATATGTGGTGTTTTTGTGGTGATATTGGTGTTTTGGGGTGATATTGGTGTTTTTTGATGATTTTGGTGTTTTTGTGGCGATATTGGTGTTTTGTGTCGATATTGGTGTTGTTTGTGGCGATATTAGTGTTTTTGTGGCGATATTAGTGTTTTTTTGTGATGATATTGGTGTTTTTTGGTGATATTGGTGTTTTTGTGGCGACATTGGTGTTTTTGTGGTGATATGTTTCTGGTGCTTATGTGGTGTGATATTGGTGTTTTTGTGGTGATATTAGTGTTTATGTGTGATATTGGTGTTTTTGTGGTGATATTGGTGTTTTTGTGGTGATATTGGTGTTTTGTGGTGATATTGGTGTTTTTGTGGTGATATTGGTGTTTTTGTGGTGATATTGGTGTTTTTGTGGTGATATTGGTGTTCTGTGGTGATATTAGTGTTTTTGTGGTGATATTGGTGTTTTTGTGGTTATATTGGTGTTCTGTGGTGATATTAGTGTTTTTGTGGTGATATTGGTGTTTTTGTGGTGATATTAGTGTTTTTGTGGTGATATATTGGTGTTTTTGTGGTTATATTGGTGTTCGGTGGTGATATTGGTGTTTTTGTGGTGATATTGGTGTTTTTGTGGTGATATTAGTGTTTTTGTGGTGATATATTGGTGTTTTTGAGGCTATATTGGTGTTTTTGTGGTGATATTGGTGTTCTGTGGTGATATTAGTGTTTTTGTGGTGATATTGGTGTTTTTGTGGTGATATTAGTGTTTTTGTGGTGATATTGGTGTTCTGTGGTGATATTAGTGTTTTTGTGGTGATATTAGTGTTTTTGTGGTGATTTTAGTGTTTTTGTGGTGATATTAGTGTTTTTGTGGTGATATTGGTGTTTTTGTGGTGATATTGGTGTTCTGTGGTGATATTGGTGTTCTTTGATGATATTGGTGTTTTTGTGATGATATTAGTGTTTTTGTGGTGATATTAGTGTTTTTGTGGTGATATTGGTGTTCTGTGGTGATATTAGTGTTTTTGTGGTGATATTGGTGTTTTTGTGGTTATATTGGTGTTCTGTGGTGATATTAGTGTTTTTGTGGTGATATTGGTGTTTTTGTGGTGATATTGGTGTTTTTGTGGTTAAATTGGTGTTTTTGTGGTAATATTAGTGTTTTTGTGGTGATATTGGTGTTTTTGTGATGATATTAGTGTTTTTGTGGTGAAATTGGTGTTTTTGTGGTGATGTTGGTGTTCTGTGGTGATATTAGTGTTTTTGTGGTGATATTGGTGTTTTTGTGGTGATATTGGTGTTTTTGTGATGATATTAGTGTTCTGTGGTGATATCGGTGCTTACGTTGTGATTTTGGCGTTTTTGTGGCGACATTGGTGTTTTTGTGATGATTTTGGTGTCATTTTGTGATATTGGTGTTTTTGTGTCGATATTGGTGTTTTGCGTTAGGATCAGCAGTGCAATGATGGTGGATGGGGTTGAAATGAAGAGGTTAGAGACTGGTGATCGCTACGTGTGTAGGATCGACAGGGAAATAATAAAGTAATTGGTGTAATGATGATATTTTTTGTATAGCGTAGATGAGTGTGTGGGGGAATGCAGTTGGAAGTACAAATAATTGGTAGGCGAAGCCAGATGTATTGTGTTTGTCTTTGATAAGAGGATGAATGGGAGCTAGAGCTTCGGGTTAGATTGGGAGGTGTTTGTGATGGAGATTTATTAACATTTATCATTTTTAATGAGCTTTAAATTGAATAAATCGTTATCTTATCACTCCTACCGTCTTTGAACCACGTGATGACTGGAGTCGGAGTTCCGGTTCCGGTACAGCGGAACATGGTAGTACTTCCTTCCACGGCTTCATGGTTTTCTGGCCGTCTTGTAATTACAGGTGGTTCTGGTAGGCCAAACATAAGAAATCATTTAGACCTTTTGTTCATACTATACGGCCACACATAAAAATCATTAGAGAACTTTAAACATATCGTTTTCAGGTGAGTTTAGGAATTGTATTATAGAATCAATCGTCGTACCATTGTTGTTTTACACTGTATGGTGATCAAAGATGACAAATTATCACCGCATCAAATCTATTTATATATAAAGATTCTGATTTAAACTTGGAATTTGTTAAAATACACATGCTTTTACACCATTCATTTTTCAATTATCTTATCACGAGAAACGTACATGTTCAATCACAAGTGCAGGATGTAATGGTTGTAACGATGATTAATCGAATCAACAGTATATAAAAACATGTTTTAATAGGATATAACTAGCTATAGACCTGTTTTGATTGGCGTAAACGTGGGGAGTTTGAAGACAGGACTTAAAGTGTCATTTAGGACAAAGCTGTATTCATGAATTGAAAATTAATAGCTACACTGAAAGTAAAGAGATAATGTCTGAGGTTACAAAACATTACATAACAATATCTCCTGAATGGCGGTAAATTATACTTAATTGAGACCAGTGTATTCACTGTGACAGTGGTAATTCCTTTAGTCGTGTGCAATTACGCTTTTAATAAATTGTGACATTTGAATTTTCATTTTGATGGTAATTTAATCATTTAACCTCTACCATATGTAAACTTAATGCTCTGAGTAATGACATTTTACTTCCTCTTTCATGGTGTTCGTCGTTTAAAGAGTTATTATCATAAAAACATAAACATCCGGTAAAATATGGATTAAACCATACAGGATTCCGAACTCCTAATACATCTTGTTTGTCAATATATATCAATATCTATATTTCTATGATCTACATAGAAATAAATTGATGGTTAAACATCTCAATTTGCGTGTCTTTGAAGACAATATTGTAAATCTCCCTGAACTTTGTGTTAGCTATCATTGCAAAGTAAATATGCAATGTAAGTATCGTTTATCCGTATTCGAACCATCGTCCACGAGTGTACCTTACCGTATCGGCCACAACTGAACTGTCGCTCACTAAGGGTTCCGATAGCCCTGTTGAGGAAACTTGGGGGTGACAGACAAACACCCGTGACCTGGAGACGGGAGCGTCTTGTCTGGACCAGCCGGGGTATCCATAGTATATCACAGTCACAGTGGACAGGGTTCTCATCCAGACGTCTGGAACATAAACAGAGACATTAGGGTTCTCATCCAGACGTCTGGAACACAAACAGAGACATTGTTAAACAGTGGACAAGGTTCTCATTCAGACGTCTAGAATATAAACAGAGATATTGTAAAACAGTGGACAGGGTTCTCATCCAGACGTCTAGAATATAAACAGAGATATTGTAAAACAGTGGACAGGGTTCTCATCCAGACGTCTAGAACATAAACAGAGATATTGTAAACAGTGGACAGGGTTCTCATCCAGACGTCTAGAATATAAACAGAGATATTGTAAAACAGTGGACAGGGTTCTCATCCAGACGTCTAGAACACAAACAGAGAATTGTAAAACAGTGGACAGGGTTCTCATCCAGACGTTTAGAACATAAACAGGGACATTGTAAAACAGCGGACAGGGTTCTCATCCAGACGTCTAGAATATAAACAGGGACATTGTAAAACAGCGGACAGGGTTCTCATCCAGACGTCTAGAACATAAACAGATAATTGTAAACAGTGGACAGGGTTCTCATCCAGACGTCTAGAACATAAACAGAGATATTGTCACAGTTCACACAGGGTTCTCATCCAGACGTCTAGAACATAAACAGAGATATTGTAAAACAGTGGACAGGGTTCTCATCCAGACGTCTAGAACATAAACAGAGATATTGTAAAACAGTGGACAGGGTTCTCATCCAGACGTCTAGAATATAAACAGAGATATTGTAAAACAGTGGACAGGGTTCTCATCCAGACGTCTAGAACATAAACAGAGTATTGTAAAACAGTGGACAGGGTTCTCATCCAGACGTCTAGAAATAAACAGAGATATTGTAAAACAGTGGACAGGGTTCTCATCCAGACGTCTAGAACATAAACAGAGATATTGTAAAACAGTGGACAGGGTTCTCATCCAGACGTCTAGAAATAAACAGAGAATTGTAAAACAGTGGACAGGGTTCTCATCCAGACGTCTAGAATATAAACAGAGGACATTGTAAAACAGTGGACAGGGTTCTCATCCAGACGTCTAGAACATAAACAGAGACATTGTAAACAGTGGACAGGGTTCTCATCCAGACGTCTAGAACATAAACAGAGATATTGTAAAACAGTGGATAGGGTTCTCATCCAGACGTCTAGAATATAAACAGAGATATTGTAAACAGTGGACAGGGTTCTCATCCAAACGTCTAGAATATAGAGATATTGTAAAACAGTGAACAGGGTTCTCATCCAGACGTCTAGAACATAAACAGAGACATTGTAAAACAGTGGACAGGGTTCTCATCCAGACGTCTAGAACATAAACAGAGATATTGTAAAACAGTGGACAGGGTTCTCATCCAGACGTCTAGAACATAAACAGAGATATTGTAAAACAGTGGACAGGGTTCTCATCCAGACGTCAAGAACATAAAAAGAGACACTGCAGCAGTTGAACAGAACTAATTGATCACAACTTTGTGTACATAATGGATGATAATTTGTTGCAGTTAATAAATTTTAGCAAAATATGTGCAAAATTTACATTTTCGTAAAAAGGTGTCGCAGATTCGGACCATATTTCTGTCACTATGCCATAGTTGGAATGGGAAAATAAAATAAGAATGAAATAAGACGAAACTCTGCTGTTCTTTTATGCTCTGTAGCTAAAACTAATATTTTTGAATGAATGGAACCATTGTGTATGCTTCGAACGTTGTCAATAATTTAGGCTCCTTATCCCATTGCTTTATTCAACAGAGAACATCATTGGTGATACTGAATCCAGGAGGTCCAAAGGAGCAAGCGTTCTAAGATTCGTCAACAACAAATCTAGGTCAACAACCTCAAGTGAGAGTTGTGTAGTGTCAACAAAGCCACAATCCTCATTCAGAAGCCTTGAACAAACCTGACTAAGTAAAGAGATATTGGTGTTATCCCTAACACATTTCAACGAACGCATCTAACTATGACCCATGTATCGTTTGTTTCTACGCCAAAAGTGACAATATCTTATAAAAGTCGTGATCAATCGACAACCAGGGGTATGTATGTCCGGGAGTGAGGAATATCATTTTTTTTTTTTTACATTTTATGTCACCATTGAATAACATGACTTGTTCGGCATGTTTTATCGTATGTTTAGTTTTTGGTAAGTTTTCTCATAACAAAGTGCCACATTGTGTTATTTTGTTTTGCGTCTCTTATTGCAGTTTTTCCCAAATACTGACATAAAATCATCACACACGTCATTCTAATGAATTAACACTATCTTTTCTTCGCCACCCACGCCTTTCCCAGAAGTCAACTTTGTATGAATAAGAGTATATCATGCAGGATTTGACACTTTTATGATATTAACTTATCTTATCAATGAAGCGTTTTCATTCCAATTTTAACCTTATTAATCTTCGAAACGGTATCCGGTAGAGTTGCTAAAACTAAATAAATGATCAACACATTGCAGCTCTAGGAGTACATACTGTGTCTGTTTTCTAATTACATAACTGGTGATAAATGTTAAGTGTAAAGATACGGAAATGAAGAAAGCCCAGACCAAACTGTACCTAGTGTTTATAAACTGTTATCGTACCTATAACGTCCGATAGCTGGGAAATGTCAGCTCGGGGTTTCACAGCAGGCGTCTATTTCGGTTTGTCAATGCAAAAGTTTCTTTCGTTGCTATAAATGTCTAGATTTATGCATTTTTGTGAAAATGAATAAATAAACTATCGCAATTTTAGGGGAAAAAGTAATTAATTATATACAGTGTGCATATACCTCCACTAAAATGAATCAATCTTGCTAAAAGTACAGCAACTCGCACGAAACACGTTTCTCTTAGAAGTATGCAATACTCGTGTTAATTGTATGTTTGACGTTTTACTTGCAAAATGTAAATAATCATTTAAGAAAGACCTTTCATCTGGGAGGTAAGAAGACGTTTTGAGTTGGGATTTCTTTTATAACATCGTAAAACTGTCTCCCATGTGGAAATCTACCCAATCTTTGTCTGTTAGCCGTGCATTGTGATATAAATCGTGTTTCATCGGATGGTTTGATCAATCCTCTGTACAATATAAACACACATATATAAAGTTCCTTGCTCGATAACGACTTTTCAAAAAAATATATAAGCATTACCCAGATGGCTGGATCTAACAAAAACCAACACAAAAATCACAGTTTCTGTGTATAAGTTAAGTAGAGATAAAATAAACAGGACTGTCAGGAATGCATAAATATAATCCTACTTGAAGGGGCCGGTCTTGCACCAATGAAGGTGCAGAAACTCGTGGGGGAATAGCTATGAAAATTACACCGCCAGATCTAGAACTAATATCATGCACTTTTTTATGGCAGAGTTTTAGACCATACATCTCAAATAAAAACCACGGGAAATTCCACGGCTCCAAGCACAGAGTGTTTTTTGCAGCTGTGGTTTGATTTAGCATACACCAAGACGCCATTTTATCGTTACCCTCATAGTAAAACATATGTTAGTTAGGAAAACTTACAGTCGCTGTAGCTTTGGTGTGTTGTCAAACAATCCTTCCGGTAGACTTGTTATGTTGTTATTGTGCATAAATCTGTAATGAAAATTGATATTTAAATTATACTAAACGATAAAGCACAAAATCATATTGATAAAAACAATGAACATCGACAAAAAGGAAAAAAACGTGGGTAAAGATAAGGAAATAATAGGTTTACAAAGACATAACTGAAATACACTAGAGACATAGAGCAAAGGATAATACAAGTATAGATATTATTCTTTCAGATAGATATATAAAAACTGATAAAGTTAAGCATGAGAAATATTTTACAAAAAATATATGTCGCGTGACAATGAAAAAAACTCATCAATGTATCAATATATCGCCGATTGAAAATCAAAATTAGTATCACGTCTTGAGAAGATATTGTTTATGTATTGTAGGAATGAACAAAACTTTATAAATGTTTCTACATTCACATAAAGCACATACCAACGTTCGAATTCTCTACACCTTAGATTCAATAAGCATTCAAGTATTTTAAGGCAATGCTAAGCCTTATATAAGGTCATCAACTGCCAACAAGGATATTCTAATATAATACGTCGATACCTTTATTACTTTATTCAATGTTATTTATCCATGTTGATATCCTGAGCATCCCTGTAGATAACACAGACATGGTTACATTATGACACTTATGGACAACATTTCAGACATACTTGGACACAACCACATATACCATCTAAAGACAATAAACATGTGTATCTGTGATTGTGACACGTATTTTAAACATCTACGGTATGTTTGTAATAAAAATGACTCGTCATATTTGGTCATTTCCTATTGATGTTTCACGCTTAACCGACCTGGCGAAGAAATCAACTGAATGTTTTAATTCTTACTTAATATCTACCAGTTAAAAATGGACTAGAATCAATCTATTAAAATTTTAAAAGTTCGTTTTTGTAAAATGAAATTTTGTCGGGAAACTGATGGCCAGTCGAAACGCTATACTTTGCGCATTCACGATTCTTGTAAGAAAAACATATTAACATTTCACAGTTTGACAGCAAAAATACAAGAAAGTTGCATTCACAAATATCATGCTTATATTATAGAAAAAAATGTCTCCAATTGAATGAAAGCAACTAATAGCTATGAAACATAGGTTTTAAACAGTAACCTTAATAAATTGAACAGAAAATACAAAACAGCAGTAGTTAAGCAAAAGTGGGATAGTGTGTCTGTCTCGTATCCATGTTATTTCATGTTATCTTTGACTTATGCGTCAATAAACAACATTTATTTCTGTTTCAAATTAGCTTCAATCTCTCTAAACTAATCCAAACCAGACATAGTGCAGAAACTTTAATGATTGAGCGGATTGTTACGTCATTATTTTGTGAACGCAATTCACGTCGGGTTTTTTTCCGAAACGTATGACGTTACGCTCGCAAACACTTGACGTCACAATCAATACATATTCACAAGTGCGGATAACTCAAATGCAAATATGTAAATAGGTGTTGTTAGTGAAAGAGGCACGTTTAAGGCAATGAAGGTAAAAAAACCTTTTTGTTGTTGATCGATGATGTAATCGGAATGGATTAGTTATTTTCTTTTCTTTTTATGTTGAAACGTGTCTAAATGAATACCACTTGTTTCTTTTACAATTAGAACGAATCGATTACCATTTAGTTGAGAAAATGATTTTTATAAGATGCTAGAAAACGTGCAAGAAGCCTTTGGCATGATATATCAGAACAGATGTACATAGTTTCCAAGGCCAAGGTCACTCAATTTGATGAATACAACACGTAATATAAACAATTAATACACTAGTTTGTTTCTTATTTTCATTCAGAGTTGTTTGTACAATCCTATAAATTGCTCCTTAAGACAACCTTAGGTTTTAAAATAGATTCCATAACAGGTATACAGTTTTTCTTAGTAAGATATATAAAGTATATGATTTTGTTTATGTAGATATGATAGGATACAGAAAATACAATGAAAATAATAAGACAATAAATAGAACATTTGTTTTTATGAAATTACTCAAAGCATCACAAAAAGGCGAATACAATGTTTATATCTGTATCTAATATAACATGCAGTTTGAAGCAGAATGTTTTGTGTTTTATGAATCTGTTTTATGAGAGACCTCAGTCGAAATCGTTCTCACAGATTTGCGTATAGCTTGATTGTAGTCCGAACTCAAACATATCGAGTGTGAAATATCAAATGTATAGGTATATGATTTCATCTTTAATATCGAGTATAACATCAATGTATATCGTTTGACGAGGCAAACATGTGTTATAAATGATTCTACAATACATCTACAGTTACAGATAAAAATGCATACCAAAAAAATCCGAAAACCATAATATTCGACATTTTTTAAATTGATAAAAATTTAATAACGTAAATTTAAAGTCTTTCTAAGGATGAGGACGTACATTTGCGGAAACAGGAAACAGAAGGTGGTGAGATATATTAACAGATTCATCATAAGCTCCCTGGGGGATTTGACCTATGCAAGGCAGAAAAAGCAGACTGCTTAGCAAAAGATGCTAGCTTCCGGCGAATCATGCAAACACGCTTGAACATGGGTGGATGTATTTAAAAACCCAAACTATTGAGTGGTTTTATTTGATTAAAAGATGAAAAAAATGAAAAAAAAATCATTTGAGTTGCATATTATCACTTTTTCAGACATATGTACACATTCTGTGGTACCTATCATTATCCTGGCGGGCTCCTATTTTACGCATGACCAAATATATACTGTGAAGTTTACTGATCAGGAAGACTACTTTAGTATATACTATAACTATGTTAGCGTAATGATAATTAAAGTTAGATTTTATTTTATATAATTCATGCAAATATAAGCCAAAGGCAAGCAATAATGTTATGATATATGAAGATCTCGATTCCAAACTGCCCTATATATAACATGTTTTTCCATGAACATAATTCCGTAAACCAACTTAACAGAACGGTTCTATCGGAACCTGTGATATAACCTTGGTGACCCCATCATACGTGAAATGTACAAGCACGTGAAATGAGAACACCATGCGAATGGCACACCCGCTGTGATATTTCAATGTGGTGACGTTTCGTGGAATAAATACCACTCTTAAATACTCACACCTGCTCAAGTTTCCTCAAATGTCTAAATGCTTTACTTTCAACGGAAGTTATTTGATTTTTATATACATATCTGAAAACAGAAATTAATTGGTTAAGCACTAATACAAATCATTAATCACATCTACCATAAAAACTTTTTAATTGTCAATTTTCAAAAAACGTGAAAGAAAAAAGATGTATTTATAAAAAAGCAAGATGATATCGAAAACAGACTATTAATTAGGCCTGCCCTTTAATTCTTGTTGGGGCTGTGATATTGACTACGCTATGAAGCTTTCAGACAAATATGTAAGGATTCTGGATACTGTGACTATACTTTATCAAATGCATGCATCTGGAATGTTCTTCTCGGATGTTAATTCTACGGAGGTCAGTAAGTACACATGCCATAACACTAGAAGTACATGTAATACATGCTAACGATGTACATTTCACAGAAAGCATGTTACGGAATTCATTTCAACTTTGATGTGAAAATAACTGCAGGTGTTGAAAAGGAAATGGTTTCAGAAGAGAATCGTTAGCTTTACATACTCATGTAAATAGCATCTCAATGCTGGTTATTCAGTATTTCTAATCAGAAAAAAACGATGACCCTGAGAAGACATTTAGGTATTTGATTGCTGAAACGAATATTGCAATACTTAATTAGGCATGACCGGAAATGATAGTGGCGAAGATTGTTCATTTTTTGTACTTCCTTAGCACGTGTTTTCGTTATTAAAGTTATGCCAGGCATTTCGGGTCATTCAAATGTCGTTTTTGGTGATTGAAAATGCTAGTGATGTCTGTTCTAGTAATTTTATTAATTTTTACGATAAGGATGCTTCCACTTTTGAGGACGTGATCAAATGGGATTTTGGCCTCGATTTATATGGTGGGTATATTCAGTGTAATAATGTAAAGAACTTCTGGGTTAGAGGTTCAATGACTTCTGAATAGTTTGTTCATGGTCAAATAAATATTCCTTAAACACGACGTTTTCGCTAGTTTTATTTCTATATCTTACTTATTGCTCAATACTATATCAAATATTCCACTTTTCAAAAATTAGAACGTCTATTGTTATCAGCAATTTTGCCCCCCCCCCTAAGAATGGTGATTAAATTGCTTTAAATTGAACACTATAGAAAATAAATATAATATTTTTACTGTTTTATATTTTGTACGTTGTTTTCCATCTTAACATCCTACCATATATTATCATATACCACATATGTCTTCATGTATCACGATTTCATGTGTTTTTAAAAGATCCGCATTGTCATGCATACTTACAAATATTTTAACTCCGGCAGCCCATCGAATGCACCGTCTAATAATCTATGTATATTGTTGTTATTTAAAAGTCTGAAAAAGAATATCCTAAATGCAATTCTTAACATCTTGATGTATTAATAAGGTAATAAACACGGTTCCTTCTAAATAAACCTTAATCTATTTTATCGTCTTCCACAAATTTCTCTTAATCCAAAATGCCTATTTTCTCTTCAAAACTTCATGGTATTTTATGAATTTAATATTCTTATTGATGCAATGTTAACGACATGACAAAATAAAATAAAATATAATACTTAGCATATTTATATTCAAATTACGCAAGTAATATTTCCCTCTAAAATTAACAAATTTAATCTCCTTCATATATTTGTTTCTGTATAGAATATCCTTATTCTCTTTTGCAAAACTTTGACATTTCATGAATGCAACATTATATAATTGACCAAAATGTTACCAGTTTGTTGTTTGTGTACTTACAATGTATTAAGTCTATTAAGGCCTGCAAACGACCCTGATGGAATGTCTCGAATTCTGTTGAACCGCAAATCTCTGTAACAGAAAATCAGACAATTATATCAAACGTCCAAAACATACGATGTGCATTCTTCGGCAAGACTACGCCAACAACACCGCGGATGTTACGATCTAAGCAAGTGTGTCTAAAAGTCAAAATATAAACGAACTTTGAAGAGGACAACATTTTGTATCTTGTACGCGGCGATTACTAAAAATCCTCATCAAATGCTAAAACTTCTAATAGTGCATTTATAAATACGTTTGAGCCCTCTTGTGAAATCACAAATCGCTAATAGCATTATTCTTCATCTTAAAACATTTGATTAACTTCATTAATACAGGTAAATCTTCTGTCACGTCAAAATAATAAACACCGACATCAGACGATGTGCATTTTTTGTTAGATAACTAGGTCACACTAGCAATGATAAATGTTAATTGTTACCCCCCAATTACGGGTTGTCGACCTGTCTGGTCCAGAATTACCTTGATGTATGTGTAATGGGCTATTAATAGACTGGTTTACTATTCAGGCTGAATAACTTCCTCCGCCTCTTATATCACATCTAGCTAGGGTGACCCCGTACTATACTTAAAGGTATTACCCCACAATAGACAATATCAAAGGTCTTTAATTTTCACTCTTGGTGTAACATTCTATCATACACCTGTTTGAGGCCTAGATCATTATCTATGATTATTTATAGGAGTATCATAGGCGTTCCAAGGTAAAGGGCACATTCTGATTCCTTACTACGAACCATTTTATTTTTATAATAGCTTCTTAATTTTACTCCTGGTGACATCATTGTGTGTTTAGCAAGACGATGATGATAAAATATGATGAAAGCCTGATAGAGTGTTTTGACGATGAAAGTGCAGATAAGAGAATGATAGTATATTGATGATGATAATGAGAATGATGTTGTGATAGAGTGTTGACGATGATAATGAAGATGAGGATGTGATAGAGTGTTGACGATGATAATGAAAATGACGTTGTAATAGAGTGTTGACGATGATAATAAAATGACGTTGTAATAGAGTGTTGACGATGATAATAAAATGACGTTGTAATAGAGTTTGACGATAATAAAATGATTGAGTTTGACGTGATAATGATAATGATGTTGTGATAGAGTGTTGACGATGATAATGAAGATGAGTATGTGATAGAGTGTTGACGATGATAATGAAGATGAGTATGTGATAGAGTGTTGACGATGATAATGAAGATGAGTATGTGATAGAGTGTTGACGATGATAATGAAGATGATGATACGATAGTGTGTTGACGATGATAATGAAGATGAGGATGTGGTAGTATGTTGATGATGATAATGAAGATGAGGATGTGGTAGTGTGTTGATGATGATAATGAAGATGATGATGTGATCGTGTGTTGATGATGATAATGAAAATGATGATGTGATAGTGTGTTGACGATGATAATGAAGATGATGATGTGATAGTGTGTTGACGATGATAATGAAGATGATGCTGTGATAGAGTGTTGACGATGATAATGAAGATGAGTATGTGATAGAGTGTTGACGATGATAATGAAGATGATGATGTGATAGTGTGTTGACGATGATAATGAAGATGATGATGTGATAGTGTGTTGACGATGATAATGAAGATGAGAATGCGGTAGAGTGTTGACGATGATAATAAAGATGAGAATGTGATAGTGTGTTGAAGATGATAATGATAATGATGCTGTGATAGAGTGTTGACGATGATAATGAAGATGAGTATGTGATAGAGTGTTGACGATGATAATGAAGATGAGTATGTGATAGAGTGTTGACGATGATAATGAAGATGAGTATGTGATAGAGTGTTGACGATGATAATGAAGATGAGTATGTGATAGAGTGTTGACGATGATAATGAAGATGATGATGTGATAGTGTGTTGACGATGATAATGAAGATGATGATGTGATAGTGTGTTGACGATGATAATGAAGATGATGATGTGATAGTGTGTTGACGATGATAATGAAGATGATGATGTGATAGTGTGTTGACGATGATAATGAAGATGATGATGTGATAGTGTGTTGACGATGATAATGAAGATAATGATGTGATAGTGTGTTGACGATGATAATGAAGATAATGATGTGATAGTGTGTTGACGATGATAATGAAGATGAATGATTGTAATAGTGTGTTGACGATGATAATGAAGATAATGATGTGATGTGATAGTGTGTTGACGATGATAATGAAGATGATGATGTCATAGTGTGTTGACGATGATAATGAAGATGATGATGTAATAGTGTGTTGACGATGATAATGAAGATGATGATGTGATAGTGTGTTGACGATGATAATGAAGATGATGATGTGATAGTGTGTTGACGATGATAATGGAATGATGATGATGTGATAGTGTGTTGATGATGATAATGAAGATGATGATGTGATAGAGTGTTGACGATGATAATGAAGATGATGATGTGATAGTGTGTTGACGATGATAATGAAGATGATGATACGATAGTGTGTTGACGATGATAATGAAGATGAGGATGTGTGGTAGTGTGTTGACGATGATAATGAAGATGAGAATGCGGTAGAGTGTTGACGATGATAATAAAGATGAGAATGTGATAGTGTGTTGACGATGATAATGATAATGATGTTGTGATAGAGTGTTGACGATGATAATGAAGATGAGTATGTGATAGAGTGTTGACGATGATAATGAAGATGAGTATGTGATAGAGTGTTGACGATGATAATGAAGATGAGTATGTGATAGAGTGTTGACGATGATAATGAAGATGAGAATGTGATAGAGTGTTGACAATGATAATGAAGATGAGAATGTGATAGAGTGTTGACGATGATAATGATAATGATGTTGTGATAGAGTGTTGACGATGATAATGAAGATGAGAATGTGATAGAGTGTTGACGATGATAATGAAGATGAAAATGTGATAGAGTGTTGACGATGATAATGAAGATGAGAATGTGATAGAGTGTTGACGATGATAATGATAATGATGTTGTGATAGAGTGTTGACGATGATAATGAAGATGAGTATGTGATAGAGTGTTGATGATGATATTGAAGATGAGGATGTGGTAGTGTGTTGATGATGATAATGAAGATGATGATGTGATAGTGTGTTGACGATGATAATGAAGATGATGATACGATAGTGTGTTGACGATGATAATGAAGATGAGAGGATGTGGTAGTGTGTTGATGATGATAATGAAGATGAGGATGTGGTAGTGTGTTGAGATGATAATGAAGATGATGATGTGATAGTGTGTTGACGATGATAATGAAGATGAGAATGCGGTAGAGTGTTGACGATGATAATAAAGATGAGAATGTGATAGTGTGTTGACGATGATAATGATAATGATGTTGTGATAGAGTGTTGACGATGATAATGAAGATGAGTATGTGATAGAGTGTTGACGATGATAATAAAGATGAGAATGTGATAGAGTGTTGACGATGATAATGATAATGATGCTGTGATAGAGTGTTGACGATGATAATGAAGATGAGTATGTGATAGAGTGTTGACGATGATAATGAAGATGATGATGTTGATAAAGTGTTGACGATGATAATGAAGATGAGAATGTGATAGTGTGTTGACGATGATAATGAAGATGAGAATGTGATAGTGTGTTGACGATGATAATGATAATGATGTTGTGATAGAGTGTTGACGATGATAATGAAGATGAGACTGTGATAGAGTGTTGACGATGATAATGAAGATGAAAATGTGATAGAGTGTTGACGATGATAATGAAGATGAGAATGTGATAGAGTGTTGACGATGATAATGAAAATGATGTTGTGATAGAGTGTTGACGATGATAATGAAGATGATGTTGTGATAGAGTGTTGACGATGATAATGAAGATGAGTATGTGATAGAGTGTTGACGATGATAATGAAGATAAGGATGTGATAGAGTGTTGACGATGATAATAAAATTGAAAAATGATGTTGTGATAGAGTGTTGACGATGATAATGAAAATGATGTTGTGATAGAGTGTTGACGATGATAATGAAGATGATGATGTGATAGAGTGTTGACGATGATAATGAAGATGATGATGTGATAGAGTGTTGACGATGATAATGAAGATGAGAATGTGATAAGTGAGTGTTGACGATGATAATGAAGATGAAAATGTGATAGAGTGTTGACGATGCTAATGAAGATGAGAATGTGATAGAGTGTTGACGATGATAATGAAGATGACGATGATAATGAAGATGAGAATGTGATAGTTTGTTGACGATGATAATGAAGATGATGATGTGATAGTATGTTGACGATGATAATGAAGATGGTGATGTGATAGAGTGTTGACGATGAAAATGAAGAATGTTGACGATGATAATGAAGATGATGATGTGATAGAGTGTTGACGATGATAATGAAGATGTGATAGAGTGTTGACGATGATAATGAAGATGAGCATGTGATAGAGTGTTGACGATGATAATGAAGATGAGTTTGTGATAGAGTGTTGACGATGATAATGAAGATGAGTTTGTGATAGTGTGTTGACGATGATAATGAAGATGATGATGTGATAGTGTCTTGACGATGATAATGAAGATGATGTTGTGATAGAGTGTTGACGATGATAATGAAAATTATGTTGTGATAGAGTGTTGACGATGATAATGAAGATGAGAATGTGATAGAGTGTTGACGATGATAATGAAGATGAGCATGTGATAGAGTGTTGACGATGATAATGAAGATGATGATGTGGTAGAGTCTTGACGATGACTATTGATTATTATGATAATTGTATGTTGACAGTGTCTTGGTGATGAAAATTCATTTAAGTGAATGGAAATGTGAGATAGATGTGTGTTGTTGATAATTAGTGTTTTTTTATGAAAACGAGGTGTTGTTATTGATAAGTGTCATCTTATATAGTACATTTGTCATGTCAGAGTAAATCTGATCAACAAGATTCTTTAGTATAAGTTCATAAATACCTCGATAGGAAGTAAACTTGTGGGCATCTATGTCACAGGTATATGATTTAACTTGCATTGTCTATAATGTAAAAGGGGGTTAATAATGTAACTTTATTACTTTACATTTAAGTAATCAAACGTTGTAATCATTTGTATCTCCTTGGCAGAGTGAGATGCGACAGATTTTGTCTGTGGCGTGACTGCTCTGTATCAGGGATATGGCACTCACAGCTGCTAACTGTAAAATTCTCCCTTACATAGCACTTATTGTCATAAAATACGTCTGCAATTTGTCAGTTTAAATAATTGAAATACAAGTATGCACTGTTAATGTTGATTAGATTGATAAGATTTTATCGTGAAACAGAGCATTAAAGATAAGTTCTATTTACTTGTCGAGACAGTACTAACAAGATAACAAAAACATTACACTTAGCAAAAGGAGGTAAACATAAGTTTGTGACTGTGTTTTTCCTAAAAAAAACGTGAAACTAGTTCTCTGACAGGACAGGAGTTTCCCACTTTACATAAGAATACACATTCTTTTGTGAGATGGTACCAACGACCGAATATTTCTATGATGACTACTCGCGGTACCAAATACACCGTACCCACAAGCTGTACTGTTTGCTTTACTTCATTATACAAAGCTGCGTGTGATTTCCTCTGTTTTCACAACTTAAAACCGAAAAATGACAGGCAAAAATGTGTCATTAACGAGGAACAAAGTCGCAACATCATCATCTATAGGGCGAAAAGAAAGATGCATGTTGAACTATAGTAAAGTCACAAAATGATGAATAACTACCTACACCTATTACATAGCGTGTAGTGTTTTCTACTAATTAATATGTTGATCATACCCGTCTCTAATTCCCTAGAGTAAAGCATTGACTAATATTACAGTACATTAAATAGTAAGTATGTCCGGGTATGCCACTATTCAGGATTGGAAAGCTATAATATCCGCAACACTAACTTTAGTAGAGAGAGTATCTATCACGAAAAATTTAAACATGAAGGAAGTGATAAAGTTGTCGATGATTTCATGATTAAAATGGCCTCATTCCCTGTCCACTTTGGCAACTGTAGTTATTCTTACTAATTATCTTAATAGTTAATGACATTATCCTGCACTCAAAACCCTTAAAACACCGAGCTCACATGAAACATGGTGTTTGAAACCATACGCCCATGGAAATACGAGAAAACCTAAGTATAGTAAAAAGTAATAGCACAAGCTTGTATATAATTAGTGAGAAGCTGTAGTAACAAAGACCTCGTCGTCACCATTCTGTACCTGGTTTTCCTCTACCTTTCACCTCTACATCATTATCTTTCATCAGGTTCATTAACTTCTTTTACACAAATCGTGATATTTGTATGTTTACCATGATAGAAAGAGTTAAGCCTGCTTTGTAAATAACTCTCTGTATGCTCCTGTGACTTTAATGACATGCTTACTTATAATTTCTTCCTCAAGTCTAGACAAAGGTTAGGTACGCCGCTTTTATCTAAAGTATAGTTATTTTGTGAGATGTTTACATGTAAAATACATTTTGCATTTAGTTTTAAAGACAATATGTTTTCTCTTTGTTTGTTTTTCTATTGACTAAATGTAAAGAATCTGTTTTCTCTTTGTTTGTTTTTCTATTGACTAAATGTAAAGAATCTGTGGTTTTATCTAAATCATTCCAAAGTCAAAGTTCATGAGGTAAAAATCATTTGAAAGCGAAGTTAACTATACTGATATTATACCAAAACTCTAAAGTACAACATTTAAGGGTCAATTGGTGCAGTGGCTGTACTAATTGACAAGTCAACACTCCTCCAGTTTTCCGGACATATTCTCTTTGTAGTGCTGAGTAGGGCTTGCCACCCAAAGTCTTGTTTTAGTGATACAATATCCCACATGTAAGTGAGTGCATGAAACACAGATTAATCAAACTTTGATTAGAGATATAATGTCAAATTTGAAGAGGGTGGGGATTACAAAATTCATATCCTTATTGCGTGTAATTATTTTAAATGCTACATGTATGTTTTATCAAGCGTATGATTATAAACTGTGGTTCTAATTACTTTATAATCAGTAAATTAGACAGGAAGACTTTGTGTACGGGATGTATTGAGTAACACCTGTTAGGTCATTCCAGTACTGTAAACAACAATATAAATAGTCATGGCACGACATGCCTACCATCCAGTCACACAAAGGTTATATAATAGCCTTCACTAAATTCTAAATTTTGTAAAAATTGCACCAACGATATTCTTTTTTTAAGTTCAGATGACCTCACCAATGAATACGAGCTTGGTTGTTAGTAACTATTCCTGTATCTACAAATGAAGTGACATCATCAGATAGAGGCTGGCATGACATCGTAATCATCATACAAACGACATGATTCGCCCCAATCTAGACATGCCATCGAAATCTGCTGGAGCGAGGTATATATCATGTGTTGTTTTTACTTGTTAATATATACAATACAATCTCATCTACATCCCTATAACTTTGAGCTTTCTGTGAGTTCCTTTTCTAATCGTTTCTTTAGGTATTTACCATGCGTTATTGAACAGATGCACATCGTCTATCAAACACTTCCTTATCTAACACACAATGCATTTTTATAATTTAATGAGTCACTCTATAAAACAATACAGTTCAGGAAATCACAATTTACATCCCCACCCAGTTCACTGGTCTACGACGGTGTGATATCATGAGTCAGTAGCCAACTTTGACAGTAAATGTTGATTGTTTACGACAGTAGAGTACTCTCAGGCGCTGTGGGCAGACAATGAGAGAACTGCTGACAACCTGTTTATGTTAGGAGAGCAGGTTACCCTTCACCTCTTGTCGCCCCCCTCCCCTATCCCCCAGTTATTAGTATTCCTCTGTCATTACTTAAGTATCCCATCTCTCATCCCCGGGGCACCTTTCGTCTAGCTGGTTCTCTCAAAGTAACTTTCGCCTCTTATTTCCCCATCCTTCGTTCCCCGTCTTTCTTCTCCTCTTTTCGTCCCGCATCTTCCGTCTCCTCCTCTCTTCGTCCTCCATCTCCCGGTCACCATGCCCCCTCCCACTACCACCACCACCATCAATACCACCATCAGAACCACCACTTCTACTCCCCCTAAGTTTTCCCAGCTGGTTGTGAGCAGACACGCCATATTGCTCATTATCTGTCTACCACAGTGTTCTGTGACCATGGCAGACACTGTGTGCTAACAAATTACCATCTGTCGGGTGTTCGCTCTGTCTCAAGCAGTCTTATCTTAAATAGATGCCACATCGAAAAAAAAAGTAAACATTTTTTTCTTTAATTACTTACAAAAAATACGTCTTAAATAATTAGGTGTCATGTTCCATATAGAACTGTTTTCATGTAATCTTAAGGTGTCACGACCAATGAAACAGCAAAGCATATGTGTCGGTAGATCTTAAATTAAAGTGTCATGTTCAAAACAATTACGAAAGATTAAATCCAATGTGTATTAAGGTTTTTTTAAAACAAATTAAAATGCTAGTCTCGGGATATCAATTTCATTAAAATTGTCACCGTTTAAAATATAGTGTCACCATCAATGTTTCACAATGATGTGTGGTTTGGCGAGGAAGAAAACTCTGGGCTTTTTCGTTAGCTTTAATAGTTCTTCTCTTATCTATAAGATACATATTCAGCTGGATAATCATTAGTCATTCATATGCATAATAGAATATAACTAAATTAGCATGGGCATAATTCAAAGTATTACATAACAAAATAAAAAATAGTTTGTCCGGGATGCGGTAACGACCATAATATTTATGTATCTATGAAATGTACGAATGCATATAATGGCATATTTCAAACATTCTGAAATTAACGTGTTCTGTAAAGTGTTTGGAACGTTCGTGTTCCCGTGTAATTGAGTGACAAGTATTATATTAATCATAAAATAGGCTTCTCTTAAATTGGGCATTTTCATCTTAAGGTATAAGATTCCAACAATGACCCGTCAGAAAAGGTTAATAAGGAGTGATTAACATATATCACAATACTGTTGACATGGATGGCATTGTAAATTGGTTTGATACTTTCATGCAGCAATGGGTTTCAATATACTTTTAAAATCCTGACAATAAGGAGAAATGCAAACAAAACTTAAGAAATTTCAAGCGAATTCGATCAAACTAACATGTCGAGAACTTTTTCAAGTATTCGTGCAAAGGCGCTATGCTACGATAAATTTCGAAATAAATGACTGCTGTTCACAAAAGCCAGATTTGCACGTTGAATTTTATTTCACTTTAAGTATAGAATTGCAAATTATACATCGTGATTGTATGCAGACAAATAAAAACGTTCAAACTAATTGTTGATATATCTTGATGTTTTCCAACCCAGTAGCCGACGGGTTGAATCCCCCTGACATTTTATATGCTGTAATAGGCGATAGTGTGACAAAGAAGACAAAATATCCCCTATCCACACATACACGTCACCCGGATGATTTGAAATAGACCACCCATTTTAAAGTGACATCAATCACACAATTGGGAGGATTAAATATTGGAAGGTGAATCATCTGGTTCCTGACTGAATGAGTAGACCACCTAGTTTAAACTGAGGAAGTCATATAATGGCGGAGTGTGTTCCGCTTTCAGAGACAACAGGCCATCATCTGCTATTTAGCAACATGTCTACTCAGCAATATTATAACTTTGAGCATTGTTCATGGGTATGGGAGATGACCTTACCCGTACCGTTTACCGTAATTAACCGTCAATGGACCCACGTTAGACGATAAACCTAATTCAGAAACAAAGTTGTAATGGGTGTCCCCATGGATTTGACTTTCGATTCGTGTAAAGAAATAGTTTTAAAAATCACATTAGTGAATGAATTAAAGGCTAATGCATTTCCGTTGATATGATTAAACATTTATTCACATTTTAGTTTCAGGAATTTTGGTTCGTTTTATTCTTAATTTAAGCAAGTTGCAGAAAGTGGGAACAATGTCAGTTGCTTCTCCGGATAACAGACGCATGGGCTTATTGGCGGTACAATACGGTATGGCTTCTTTGTTCTGAGATGTACACTAATAACTGACCCTGTCGGTTTGGGAATGATCCAAGATATGAGTGTTCAAGCACTTGGAGTGAGATGGTCATCTTGTCAGTAGGTAGGCAACAGGCCACGGTTTTAAAACCATCTGTTGTATGGTGTAATTGAATCAAATTTTTTATCCTAATCAATTACATTTCTGTGTATCCTTTATAAACCCACTTCAGAACTGTTGATTTTTTTTCTTACATAAAACTTTTAAACCCCAGATTAAGTGTAATTTTATTTTTAGTCTGCACATGAATCTTACGAGATTAAAATCAGCTTTTATTGGTATTTTTTCAGACTCGGTTGAGGTTTACAACATCACCTCACAGAAATACGAGACGGGATTCTGATGTATAGTTAACTCTTTATTGGTTTAATGAAGCCTCACGTTATATCGATATAATCGGCTATCTCAGTTTTATCAGGACCCATTGGGCGTCGTGATAATATTTAGAGGGTACAATTAAGAAAAAACTGGAAACCCAAGAGATGTCTGCATCATACGCGCAACATTTATAAATCAATAAAAGATATTTTCGACTACGTAATTTATTAGTATATTGTTTTGATTGATTAACAGCCAAGGTCTCTAAAGGACGTGTCAGGTTTGGATGGTGGGTGAGAACTTGGAGGAAAAACACCGACAGGTGGTCAGTACATGGCAACTGTTCCACAAGAGATAATGAAGAATCAAGCCATTATAATGGAATCATAATTCACAGCATACAACATTGAAGCGAAATGGAAATGAGAGTTAGAATAACAAGTGTATAGGATAATATGCTCCAGAGGAGTGAGCGTTTTCAGTTTCGTCGACGACAAATCAAGAAAGAGTTATTATATCAGAATATGCTTTCAGGCAAGGAAAAGGTTGACGAGTATGTGTATATATTGTATTTGCATCAGCTGCAAATAAACTGTGTTTAGATGAAAGATGAAGTTGAATAAAGGCCATCTGGCCTATGTTTTATTCAATATGTTAATGGGTCGCAATCTTTAAGAGAGAAGTTGGAGCATATACATACTACAGCTAACCTCCCTAAAATCCAAATTATCAGTGCCTTGCTATCAATAGCAGGTAAACACTAATTTGATACAAACCGAAAGTTATTGGTGTTCGCAGTATTTGTTAATGTTCTTAATTATCACAGCAAATCAACACTCATTTAAGACAGAATGTTTTATTTCATAATTCTTTTAAAGCAGGACAGTTTCGTGATATCAAACCAAAATTAACCTAAATATCAATTAGGGCAAGGACACTTTACGTTGAGACCAACAGACCTGTTCTAATCAACCAAAATCTCGTCAAAAGATCGATGAGTTATTTGATTACTTAGATGTTATACTATAACTTGCACAAAATCAGTATGTAGTAAATCCTACCAGACATAATACACTATATGACAATCTTCTAACTAAAATAAAAAAAATAGTTACAACACGTTTTCCTGCGCAGAACTTGAGGTCTCTCTTTAAGTATCCCATTGCTAACAAGTCATAAAAATATAAGAGAAAGGCTATATTTCAAATAAGACTTAATCTATCTATCTGAAAGCACTTGAATTAAAAATTAAAAGCATCGTACAATATGATATGTTTCGAAACCGACAATAGGTTATTAGGTCTCAACCACAAGAAAATAATTAAGAGAAAACTGAGAACCTCTCATTTAGCGAGATTACGCAATTCTGCCTTGAAAGTCAGCATACCATTTCATACTAAAGATAGGGAAGCACTTTTATCTAAAAATGTTTTTATTCTTCAAGATATACAGAACAACACAATGATGTCAATACTCATATAATATATTTCGGTGCCGATCAAGGAACACGTAAAATGTTAAGGGGATCAATATTTCCGGATTTTGTTCATATTGAAAATAATCTTGAGAACCAAAGCTCAACTGAACAAATGTACATTCTTCATGTAGTATCGCTGTGGCCTAAATTGAATATTTCTGAAACGTTTGTGATTATCTAGCCCAAGACACGACCAATACTGTCAGTCCCTTCACGTCTGCGAACTTGGTGTTTTTGCCAAGCCGGAACACATTATGACATACCTGAGGTATCAGTTGGTGATTTAGGACACCACGTGAACCAAGAGAAAATATTACCATTCTCTCGACTACCAGCAAGGAGGTTATACTGAAGACGTGTCTGTATTTACAAGAGAGGTATACTATACCTAGGTTACTACTGTTTGGCGGTGTTTTTATATAGGACAGAACCAGAGTATCAGCCCCCATTGAAAGCACAAGAACGTTTCCACTTTGCCTTGGTGAAGGTTTTAATTTCAGCTGATTGGCACAATAGGAACTATTTTCAATATACAAAAAAAAAAACAAATAGATGCTTTTAAGACAAACTGTCGGTAAAACAGTCGTTGCACATCATTTTGCTAGCAACCTGATGGAAAACGGAATGTTTATCCATAATTATTCTTATTCAGTAACTAAAATACAGACAATCTTTTGGTAGTTATTTTTGTTCAGGATTGCACCCCTGTCATGACAATGCATATCGTACCTGTGTAACCGAGATCGTTTAAATAAATATATTTAAATATGCACCCGTTTCCCCTATCTGTCACTGAACTACAGTTCAAACAAGCAATTCAGCAGACATGACTATAGAAATTGGACAAAGTATATGGGTGTTTGTAAGAATATGCTGAGTGAATAAATTTTAATAAAACCTTATCTGGTGTGTTATATGCAGTTTAGAATGCTTATTGGTAAATAATTATGTATGTTATTCAAATAGCGACGGCCCCGTCAATGGGTATGAAGTCGACTCCTGTCTACCTTAGAAATGATAAACAGCACACCTGTTGATAGGTGGTATGTGTGTTACCTGTGCTGTCACCTGCAATGTAGGTGAGGGACACCTCACTCCTTCTGTCCTTTCATCTCAATGTAAATATTATAACTATCAATGACTTGGTATCATATATCATCCCACTAGTTAGACAGCACGATCAGCGTATACACACATTCTTACATTGCTTATATATGTCAGGCAGCAACGAATTATTCAAATATCTGAATTTATATTCATGGCTTTGAACGGATCATCGTGCTTTTATAAAATAGTAATCTTTAAAAAGTTGTCTAAAACGAAAAAATGAGAATATTAGAGAAATGAGTAAAAATAGATGTCGATGTTTCGACAAACAAAAGCATACTTCAAAATATATATCGTATGTGAACACTGAATGACATTGTTTATATTTCAAACTGGCCGAATAATGGTTAAATGGGAAGATTTTTATCCGTAATTTATTCTTACATCCTGGAGTGTCTAGTTCCTGGTATTTTGCACTGTTCATTTATCAACTGGTTAACTTCACCATGTCTTTTATGCAAGTTTGAGTCGACTTATGGCTTCGTTATGATGTCTTTCTTTCTATTTTTTTTTTTTTTTTTATTTGCCTTAAAATAGTGGAATCCAGCACGTGAACAAGGAAACCAGAAGGCTGTGTGCTTTCTGTGTCACGAAAATATCTGCAAAGAAAACCCATGTCGAGCACAATCACACCAGGTATTGTTACGTTCTCAAAAAGGGTATACCAGTGTGGAAAGACAAAACTCTTGTAGGGAATGATATCGTGTACAAAAACTCACTTTACAATATATCAATTATATTACTGTACTGTTAAATAATTAGTTCTCGGATTAGTATTCCAGTGGGTTGTGTGAATTCTACATAAGGAATTATGCCATGAAACAAAAACACCCTAACAATCTCCTTAGTATGAAGGTCTGGAAGAGTAAGGAATCGCGATACCGGTTTAAAAAAATCGTTTTAATTATGAATCATCGGTCAGTGGGATGTCCGCAGAGAACCAAGTACATTTGTACTGTAAATCTCCTTCAACATAGATGTAATCCAGAAACACGCAGCTGACATGCGTCCGGATTTGGAAACATTTATCTTATTGACGAGTGTTTGACTAGTAAATCCTCTTCCCCAGAAGATATACCGCTTTTTTAGTTATAAAACAAACATTACAGCGGGTATTTACTGGCAATGTCTTGTACTTATCGTATGTATCCTTGGCCTAGGATTCGGACACTTTCATCAAGTCAAACACAGTTGTGTTGTTCCTGGATCTGAGATCTGAACTTGTCTGTTCCTTTCAGCGTTGCGAATCTGATCTGGCATCATGGTTAGCATAGTTTCGATATGACTGCAGATATCTTTGCAGACGCCGTCAACTTTCAGTCGTTTAGACAATTATATGTTCCTCTGACATGAGAGGGTTTGGTGTAAAAATATAATATCCGAACTAAAGACATACCAATATTATGGATTTGTTCAAACGTAAAAAGTGAGCGACGCATGATCTATTGGTACTATAAGTAATGTGTCAAGTGCTTTCATAATTCAAAACAATTTTAACAGAAAGTCAAAATGGGTTGAATTTGTGCATACCTTTAACAGTGTTTAATCAAGTAATTTTAATCAACTATTTTTAGTTTATTTTTCAATGATGAGATAACTAGACCATTTCATTGCTGGTCTTACTCTCTCAGAACTGCCCACAGAATGTGTTCATGAGTAGAAAGAGTCTTCTGTTACTTCTGTTATGTCTAAGGAAAAATATCTATAAGATAAATTAGATAATTATTTAATGTTTTCTTCAGCGGGTGAGATACCACGAGGGTTCTTTAAGGGTGATTGTGACGCACATCGATTATCGGCTATGGTCACTTGGGGATAACGTTAGCGGAGGAGGTCACTTGAGGATTACGTTAGTCTAGAGGAGGAAGGTTGTGGTATCCCGAGGAAAGCATCCATCTATTGCAAGCAATAGGCAACTGGCCCACTTAAAACTGGAATTCGCGACTGTGAGGTAGGGTCTAGTGGCAAGTTTCAGACTCAGAGGTGGGGTCTAGTGGTAATTGTCAAATGGAGATGTGGGGTCTAGTGGTAAATGTCAGACGGAGAGGTGGGGTCTAGTGGTAATATGATACACCTTTTTTCATTTACACAAATTAGAGCTAGTGGTAAAATGAAGGACACTTTGGTCACCAACCGCATTCCCTGTCTTAAAAAGTGCACTTGACCGTTATGATAAATACATATGAAGATTTCTTTGTCTTTTTGATGTGTTGAATTCTTTGACTGTTATCAATCTAAAGTGAACCCAAAACTCCAGAATCTTGAAATCAACTTCAACAAACCAAATAAATAAATCTTGATATGTTTTAGTGATTAACTGATTAAGCACAATTTGCTTAACTTACTAAAGTTCAATGCCTTTTCCTTAAATCAGTGACCTTTCCTTGTGTCTCAATACCGAAGAATAGCACTGTGTCCGTCAGGATTTTGAACTCTGGACTAGCCTATCTATAGCGAACGATGGAGATCATGTTGCTTATTGTTTGATTTAAATGTTTCTTTGTACCGAAGTGAAACTGACGTCATGTATAGAAATGTTCTTTTACCACATTGTAAAACGGGAAAACGTCATGGAGAGGGTTACGACGTTTTCATAGCTATATGATTAAGGTACATTAGGCTTATTCATAATTTGGTGGTAGAAAGAGAGGGAAAGTTAAGGTCATAATTAGGAATGAAGGATATGGATTTTGGAGGCTGCAGGATATTGGCTTTGTGACGTTCACGCTGGGCAGACGCTGACAGTAAGCAATTCTGTTGTCATCCTATGCGCTAAGCGCTGAGTATGGGAAGTATTTATCATTTTCAACATACTCAAGGCAAAACCAGGGAAGGTACTAGTGTGATATTAGGAAGCACACAGTTATTTAAGAAGAAAAAAAAAAGAGAAAAATATAATACTTAACATAAATTGACTTTTACCAGCATGCAATGGGGATAACAGGCATATTTCTGATTCTCCACCTGCAGTTTTGGTGCCGGTTGGCAGAAGGAAGATCTAGGAAGGTCCTATGGGCAAAGAATATAAACGATGATGGTTAATAGCTAGAAGAAGGGATATAGGGAGGGTTATGACGATTCTATTTATAGTTCAAGGTAAGTCCAAGACTTGCTGACGGTTTACCGGTGAAGCGGAGAGTGTGTCGTGCCATGGGCTTTTCTGTAAGTCGATGTATATTCGGTACTTGATGACAAACTGGCCAGATGGTGTATAAACACTATCCCTGTTCATTAAATGTCGATCGTATCAGGAGCTGGGTGGTCCGTTCGTGTTTTGCCGTCTGTTAAACCGTATAAAGATTAGTGATATTTTGTCGTATAAAGCATGCGATCTCTTTAGAATCACAAGCTACCGTCAAACAGGGGCCTTTGTAACAAGACTCAATAGTATCAGATTGACAATCTCACTACCATCATGATATCCTTATAGAAAAACCAGATTTTTCAACTAAAGGTTTTATAATCAGTAATTGAATCTATTCCAATCTGGTTACCTCAATAAAGGTGGCCAAAGTGGTTACTCTCGGTCAATTATTGGGGACAGATTTCACTTACACGTGAAAGGCATAATGGCGTGAAAGTAGTAATGTGATCAACTTGAGAATCTGCTCGGTCCACTACGAAAAACAGTTTTTAAAGGCTTCCAGTGAATATTTGAGTGTTATCAGTGGTAATGTGGATATTTCCTGGATTTTATAGGGATGTTATTGTTGTCATTGTCGCAGTCGTTTGTTGTTGTAGAAGTGTTGTTGCTGTTGTTGACATTAAAGTTGTAGTTGACATTGATGTTGCGG
The DNA here is from genome assembly GCF_041381155.1 of Argopecten irradians. Taxonomy (NCBI): domain Eukaryota; kingdom Metazoa; phylum Mollusca; class Bivalvia; order Pectinida; family Pectinidae; genus Argopecten; species Argopecten irradians. The sequence goes on from NC_091139.1 coordinate 24,150,790, forward strand.
TTATAACTGCTTATGGTGTTTGGGAGACAATGCACCAGTCTAAATAATAAACTTTTCTCAGTGAACTGGAAAATGGGGTCAAGGTCACCAATCAGATTATGTATGAATCATGAGGGTGTTATATCAATATTAACACTTAGTTTGGAGGGCATCATTTGGGTATCAACATACAGACATTACTTATAGCTAAGGGACATGTCTTTCTGTTAATATGTAAGGAAATAGTGGTTCACACAAATCAGATTATCATTGTTGGTGGGGTTTTTTATTGTCATCAATAATGTGAGAAAATTTGAGAAGAAATCTATATGATTTTGTATTGTCATTTCTTTGAATTATTTTATAGCTTGAATTACATTAGAAACAATATCATACCGGGTCAAACCACACATACTATATCCCTGGACCAAGGGTATAAAGATGCAGCCAGCTTAAACTGATGCTGCTCTTACCATGACATATATCACCGATGTCAGTATCATGTGATTTGTGATTCAGATAACATATCAGCGTTGTCATATGTAATCCCATTAATACAGAGGTCAATGGTTGTGAATGATCAGGATTCCGCAATTGAACCCAAATTCAAAACGGCGATTAAACATTGTCAGATTCTAGACTATGCGGTCGATCGGGGTTCGTTTGATCAAAATATTTATTTACATAGAGTAAATATACTTATCAGTGCTAGACAAGTATATATGTCAGGTAACTTATTACATCCCTATCTCACCTGTACGACACACATGTATATGTGTTACCTGTAATATACAGGTATATTTTTACAGCCCCTATATGATGTTAATAATATTGCCACACCATATCAAATGAAAGGTTTCCCCGGAGTCACAAAGGTATGTTTGTACACTAAGCGATATATGAACCAGCAACATAACCCCAGACTTGTTCTAGTTATAATCAGTTAAACCTCTACCTTACCTTTTCCTTTCTAAATGTTTTCAATATCACGTGCTAGCCCTCACATATGTCTCACTCCCAGACGAAATGTAAATTTCACACATGGAGGACTGTATATTTTATACATTGTAAGTGCATATTTTAGAAAAGATATATCATTGAGGTGTGCTTTTGTCAATTTCGTGGTCAATTACATCTTGAAATGTATTTAAAAAGACATGAAATATAATATCTGATTTCAAAATGGAATAGAAAATTGATACTGTTATGTTTCTATCATATATGTTTCTAAGCAGGCGTACGGTCAGGTATACAAACAACTTTGTCAAGTGACCATTCTTTGACCAATGACACTTGTCCAGCCTCAGGACAATACCCCGCCCACCGGTTCTCATTAAAAAGGCAAGAAATGAACAACAAGGACCTCTTGTTACACAAAGATCCAGCCACCGGCTATAGGTGCTTTAGAAAACATTAATCATTCACTTCTCGTGTAAGTGGGTGAGTAAGCTACATAGTGTGGAAGTTATCCTGCACCGGTGTAAACGTTCGCAAGACCAAACTAAAATTGTAGGTTTCATTCATACATCAATGGATGATGCATTTAGGGTCGATGGTCGATTTTGTTACAAGCTACTTATTACTACACGAGATGTATCTTTTCTTATGCTATCAATGAACTTTGCTGCCACGATTTATATTTGATTCTTTAACTGGCTTTTTTCTCGTTTTCCTTATATCACGATATTTCTTTCTCTCTCATTCATTTACATTCTCATTTCTTTTTTTTCAAAGGTTTCCGAAATCCCACCGCCGCCACCAATATTCTTTCACGCACCATTTCTTTGTTACTTTGTTTCTTTGTTACTGACTTTATGAAGTCAACACCGTATTTTCTTTCTTTCATTCATTCTTTCTTTCTCTCCAGACCATTAGATATTGTAGAAAACAAACAGAAGTCCTACATCTTTCATTATCATTATCTAACCTGATGCCATGATCACACTGTGTGGTTCTAAACAGTAATTCCGGTAGCATGATTAAGATAAAATACACAGGCTATATTATAGACGTAAACATTGACTCGGTAAAATTTAAAACTTTTTTTTATATTTTATTTTGTATATTAAACTGATAAGAGATCTATACGTGCATATGTCTGGTAGGTTTTAATGGATTAGAGACGCCAAATATTAAGTCTAAGTAAAACTGACTGCCATGCTTTTACAAATAGGATACTGTAGCATTCGGTAGATTTAATATTTACGTCGTCGAGAGGTAATTTGAACACAAATCGTGTAAATATTCAGTATGTAAACTAACTAATGATTCACCATGTCTCAACTCATTTTAGATCTGTACTTTATTCCATAGTTTAGCTTCTACATCATAATTCTGTCATTTCATTGTAGTTTTATCATAGAAGAAATCAACGTCTTGTTTTTTTTGTTTATTTATTTTTTTTTGTGTTTTTTTTTTCTTTCTTCTCAAGTATACCATATATGATAGAGTAAACAACTAATAGCATAGTATGTAGTCTTCTGCAGCGTGTCTAAAGAAGAATTAGAATACCAGTTTTGCTAAATGTCTTTTTAATGCATGTACAGCTATGTACAGCCTCCGTGTGTTTCCTGTACCAAACCACGAATGCTGGGTCGAGAAAGTGAGAAATGAAATAAAACAGCTGTTTTTTGAACTTGAAACATATAGCATGTGTTACTTGAACTCTATAATTTCTGACAATTTTCACAATTATTTTATCCAGAACCCATTATATGGATAAATGATAATGTATACATAATTTAAGATGCTACCTGAAGTTGATTTAGCCTCCCGTAAGTAAGGTACGTAGCTATGCCTGGTGGTGATTTTGTGCTGGTATCCCTCCCGCTGATGTCTACTTAGCAGGGATTTATTCGTCAAAAGGTCGTTACCAGACTATTCAATCTAATCTGATAAAGACTCCATCAGAATTCTTTTATTAAATTTCCTCATCGTTGGGGAACCGAAGAGAGGGCAACATATCAAGCGGTGAAGAGACACTATACATGTATAAGTTTGATATAGGTTTTAGGATACTTACAGCACGGTTGTGTAGGCAGGTAACGGCGAGGGAATTGTGTCCAGCTCCAGAAACATACATCTCACTGTCGTCCGAAAACACACACATTTATTTGGGCAATCACGCTCCTGCATTTGGACAACCACAATACACAAAGAAAGAAAAAGTAGAATTTTCATTTCACATCCAGCCATATTTTAAAGAAAACAAATCACTATAAATTCCTGATTTTTTCACCGGTCTTCTTGATTTTAAATCCTCGTTAAGCTCCAAAGGTCTATGATGTTGACATTGGGTAAAAAATTGTGAATCTCATTTCATACAAACATTGTGCACATTATACCCTGGCACCGGCTGACAGCTACACACACTTACACCAACTAAATATAGTTCACCGATCGCTTTCGTATTAGACTCCCTGTCACATCAAGCGAAGGACGATCGCTGTCTAGCTACACACATCCGCGGGGGCAGAACGAGAAACACTCTTTACTTTGTTCGCGTGAAGGGTCAAACTACGCGCACACGGGGTGATTTTTTCTCCTTCGTGGTTATATCTCCAAGGACCCTATCGATAAATCACAGTGATGGTTGGAGGGGGAGAGAAAGTTACATGCCAAGTGTATTATGAATCATCGCTGGTATTATACGTAGGAGGGTGGATAAAATTTCTATACAGAGAATTGTATACGAATGTAAAAAACTTTTAAAGTTTGTATACACATAGGTTATTATTAATGGAAACGCTTTCAAAGTAATCTTATAGCATTTAAATTGTGAATAATGAATTATGAGAAGTATGGACCTTCCTCATATACCGGGGGTTTTGACACGTGTATTACGTCATGCGCGTGTTGTTAGGAATGCGGACATGTGTTATCATCCATTCATACATCAGGCTTGCGCCTCTGGGAGGGTAAACAGAGATGCTGACAAATCCATGTAGACATAAAATAGCTTATCTATGTACGAACAGACAGGTAAGAATTCCATCCCCAATTCATCAAAATTGGAGTTATTTTTAGAAAGGTTTGTAATCTTTACCTACTTGAGCTCTTTACCTACTAAATATGATTGATAAAATAAAAGCAGCCAACTTATGATACTGCTATGCAACTAAGTAAAACTCTAATGAAAACAATAGTATGATAACCTTGTATAAAACAATGGCTATGTTTCAGATAACTTGGATTATGTGAATTCCAAAACTAAAATCATATACATGTATACATATTGTACGAACTGATAACAGAAACTGTTGAGGTTTAAATAACGGTTTATATAATGGTTCAAGTGAGCTCCGTGTCATAAATTATCGTGCCAGTTGAGATAAATGACAGTTTATTATTGTTTACCATCAAACATCTCCTAGTCGACACAATAGATAGATTGGTATGTACCGTACATAACGGGATAATCGGACCACGTGGCCAGGGATATCCTTAGGTAGGCACCACGGCGTTATGGCTCATCAACGGAGATTATATGTTTCTATATATACATACTATTTACGATTGAATGTGGCGTTTTATTAAATCATTCTGATAGACAATCGAACTCCTGTGTAATCCCTATGATCTCACTCAAACCTATCCACGAATCTGTTATAGACTCCTCATCGAGTAAGAAGATTATTTCATGCACCTGCACGAGTACAGGTGTTCTTATTATTATTTCCTTTATTTCCTCCAATATTGAAGAGTTTACAGAAAACAATAAATTGATGAATAAAGAAACATTCTAACACACATGTTTTACACATATATACATATCAATTCAAGAAAATATAATCAGTAGAAAGGAAAATATATTCAACTGCATTTCGCCATCATCTAATAGTGGCAAACACACACGATAGACAATGCTTATAAGATACATTACAAATGATACATGCAGTTTGTAATAACAAATATCCGTCGTTCTAATGACCGCGCGGTAGTTGATTATGATATATCAGACAGCAAATCTAAAGTCGAACCTATTCCATTCAGAACTTTTGTTTTCTCTTGGTAACTTGATGAACATTCTAACTGGCGAGTTATTCACTGTCACCCACTGACTGTTGTGTGGCTTACTAACTTGGTCCAGACAACCAACAGGAGTAGGAATGTCGGCTGTAGCTTCGTACTGCTCACCTCCTAAGTGACGAGGGTTCGTCGTAATCATGCTCAGGAATGTCACGCCGGGAACAAAACCACAGACGATCTAGTCATTTTGGAAATAGGCCATTTTTGAAGATTCGTCATCGGTATTGTAAAGATCTCCTAACATTATTGCTACAAATACGCCAACAATGCGCCTTTAATGGGCCATTTTCATTAAGGTAGCCCAGAGGTCTTAGTAATTTCAACATCAAGGACCGTAACTCTGAATAGATACTTGTGTAAATGTACATTTGTAGATTATTCTAAGACTCACCACTGTATTCATTACATTGCTGTGTCAACGCAATGTATCATTTTCTTTACAAATGCAATGTTCATCCAATCAGTATACACACATTTTATACAGCCATTACGTGCAATGCTTGACAACACAAAGTTTAAAAGAAAATTATAAGCTCGATTAATACAATTGCAGAATGAGAAAATAATACAATTTGTATTTAAATAAAGTCCTGATTATCTCTAAAATAATTCAAGACAGCTTATGAAATGTCCGGGTTTCCTTAATTTTAATTGAAGTTAGTCCCCTTTAGCCGTTGATATTGCTGTTAATCGTATATTTTGATCACAGAGGATAGCATTCTAGGGGTCACAAGTGGTTGTCAGGTGAAAATAATAGCCCTTCCTGAGTATGACCCGTCCCATGACTACAAGCCATGTGGGACCGCGCCTAACCCCTGTGATTTTGTTGGGAGTAAATATCTAAATATCCGCTATTGTACACATACAGTGTACATCCATCATTATATTATTGGTAAATCATATGTGATTGGTTTTTCATCAGGGGGGATGTAATTGCCCCCCCCCTATTGCCCCAGGGGGGGGGGGGGGGGGGCTGTCAAACATGCCTGCCTTCCCCCCATTTTCGCCGACTGAAATGTTCTAAAAATGCACTCTTGAAAAATGGTCCTCCTTCACATTTTTCGTACTTTATTTATTAAAATTTCCGCTGCGCAACGCATTTCCTAAAACTTAAATAATAAGAATAATAAATCCAACACACATGAACTAGACTGAAAATGTCCATCAAGGGATTCTACTATCAGGAAATAAAAATTCCATATACCCCCTCCAGCCAATGTTACGTTTCATCTTCTAACGCCACTGGTTTTGGTTTTATTCGTTTAACGTCCTATTTACATCCAGAGTCATGTAAGGATGTACCAGGGTCCAGTTCCATGAACATTCCTTAACTTTAAGGAATTTCTAAACTGAAATTTCCCCATAGAAAAGCATTGCAAGAGTTAAGAAAAACTCTTAAATTAAGGAGCCTTCCTTAAATACTGTAATGCTTTCCTGTGGAGAATTTTAAGTTAAGGGATTCCTTAAATCTAAGCCAAGTTCATGAAACTGTTGATGGAGGAAAGACGGAATACCAGGGGAAAAACCATCGACCAGTACCTGGTAACTGCCACAAGTGGGATTCGAACTCGCAACCCAGAGGTGGAGGGCTCATGGTAATATGTCGGGCCACCGCCGCCTCAAGGCTATATGTGATTGGAAGTCTGTCGTTTGTTGTATGTTTCGAGAACAACATTGGCAGGTATTAACACTCTAACCATTGGTTCATTAAAACTTAAATGACCTTAAGTGAATTGTGTCCATTACATTAGTTGGGAAACATCTGACTGCGTGTGCTGTAAATTATAAGTTACAGAGGATGCTAGTCTCAAAGACTCTTCTTCTGATACAGAAGGCCTGTCTGACATCATCTATCAATTAGGATTAAAGATTTATCTATCATGGAATGTTTGAAACAGTGCAAAAATTATGTATTGATGCTACAAGAAAGATAATGATGGTATCTTAGTGTGATGACGCATACAGTCGAGTGTAAGCTAAGTTTTACACCCATGTGACTAGGAACTTCACCAGGTAAACTATAGTGCATTATGTCCAGTCCCTATACAGTACAGGTAATGGACAGTATTAATGTAAAAAATAGAATGATCAGTTACTGGGCCAAAGTAGTGGACAGTACACAAAATAAACTTAGTAACAAGTTAAATACAGTTTTAGCCCATTATATATAATGCACAATGGATAACCTTTGTTAAGGATACATTAAATGAAATTGATTTGGAAAATATTTTTGTTTCTCTTGAATTCGAAATCGTTAAGTGGTAAAAACTAAAGTCTTCCAATGACAAAAAATTAAATTTATACACAATTTATTCTCCCATTAATTAATTCGTTTGTTCATTCGTTCGATCGTAAGTTCCAATAATGAAACATCAATCAAACAACTCAACAGTCAGTATTGTAATCTCTTTATCTATACTATAATGTTACCAAATATAGAAGTATACATGTATGGCAATCAATTTACATGAAAGCTCTTAAAAAATGCACGAACCTATGTCGTCCAGTCACAAAGAGATATTAAAGTGAAATACATTATTTCAGTGTTCATTTCATAATCAACATATTAAGACCACATTACATTAATTACATAATTAAGCATAAAAAATAAACCAAACACACTGATACCACAGTTCTGTATTGTACTTTATCATTATCATAAATATTAAACTCGTCTGACAATATATGTCAAGATTATCAATTTTGTCAGACGAGTCTAATACCTATGATCATTATCAGGCTTTTGTGCTAGCATCGTGTACTAATCTATACTCATTTACCGTACAATTCCAATTCTCTCAATTTTCGTTTTCCTAGATAACATTCATAAATTCATTGTCTTTCTCTCTCCGTCTTTATTTTCCACTCTCTACCATACACATATTGTTCCTATTGTTTTGATATTGATAACATATAAGAAAACTCAGTACCAAACTTCAGTTCACTGAACACCGAATCTTGACCGTACGGTACCACGTCTCAACCATCTGAGCTACGCAGACTTTATACTTATATTGTATACTGTATGTGTTAGTCCAAGGACGTATATCACTTATAAATCCTTGGTTACTCACATACATGTCTCCAGTAGTAATTTCCCTTGTTTTCGCCGTATTTATATTTCTCCATCTTATAATCACGGAAAACACTATCGAAAGAGGTGGGGTTGGGTGGGAATGGGTGTATGAAATTGACACAATTGGTCCCGCCCCTCAGTCCCAGAGGTAAGCTTCGTCATCTGCATGAATCACTACCAAAGCATGTTATCAATGCAATATGAGTGTTATCCAATGAATAGTTTCAGAGAAGAAAGTTGTTTTAAATGAAGAGAGCTATATTGAGGATTTTGGCCCCGCTATTCAGGCCCCAGAAAGTAAATTCCTGCATCATTTGTACAATTTTGAATCCCCATCCCACAAGGATGATATCAGTGCAATATAAGTGCTATTCAATGCTTAGTTTCAGAGAAAGGGACGTTTATATAGATTAGCCAAATTGACCCTTTTGGTTCCATCCCATAATTAAGGATATTATCAAGGGAAAAGAAGTCGTTCATGTGAAAAAAACCAGATTGACCCTTTTTCGGTCACGCCCCTGATCAGTTCGCCGGGAGTGGCAGCCCCACCATTTGTACAATTTTGAATCCCCATACCACAAGGATGCTATCAGTGCAATATAATTGCTATCCAATGCTTAGTTTCAGAGAAGAAGCCGTTTATAACTTTATAAAGAAATAATCAAATTGACCGTTTTGACCCCTGTCCCTCAGGCTCCTAGGGGTTAGCCCCACAATTTTGAATCATAGCCTCATAAGAATGCTACTAGTCTGCCTGCTAAACCTGCCTACATTATTAGGCTTTTTTTCCGATATATAGTCTATATAGTAACTAAAAAGTAACAAAGAAAGCTATATAAAGTAAGACAGATTTAGCGGACTAGAATGCTAGCAATTTGTACGCTTTTAAATCCCCATCATATAAGGAGGCTACCAGTCTTTGGTTAAATTCCGACCATTGATTTTGTCAATTGTTGACAGTGGACGGACGACGATCGAACCCTAAAAGCTAACAAGAGGTTCCAGAAAATATGAGATAAATTACTCTACACATTCAAATGTTATATATGTGCTTTTAATCCGGGGTTTCATGATAAAATGTTAACTTTTAATAATTCCCGTGAGAATTAACTTGTACATTGCAGATAAATTAGATTTATCTAAGACGGCTCGGTTGTGCCATCTGAGCAGTCCAGCAGACTTATCTAAAACGGCTCGGTTGTGCCATCTGTGCAGTCCAGCAGACTTATCTAAGACGGCTCGGTTGTGCCATCTGTGCAGTCCAGCAGATTTATCTAAGACGGCTCGGTTGTGCCATCTGTGCAGTCCAGCAGACTTATCTAAGACGGCTCGGTTGTGCCATCTGTGCAGTCCAGCAGACTTATCTAAGACGGCTCGGTTGTGCCATCTGTGCAGTCCAACAGACTTATCTAAGACGGCTCGGTTGTGCCATCTGTGCAGTCCAACAGACTTATCTAAGACGGCTCGGTAGTGCCATCTGTGCCGTCCTGCGGGTTGTCTCCTCAAAATATCAACATAAAAATAACAAAAAGGCGAGAAATTTAATACGAAAAGGTGAGAAAAATGTCGTTTTAGACCGTTTATAATCTCGATTTTTCGTGTAACTTTTTGGTTACCTTTGCGTTTTACAAGGCAAAAAAAAGGCGACGTGCGTCGGGTTGTCGCGTAATTTTACTGGGCGAAAAAAGTTCCACGAGAAGGATTTTAAACAGTGCCTTTTTTTATAATTGTCTGGGCTTTTCTACGAAATCGGATTGAGCTCATCTTGGTAGAAGGAAAAAGGAATTCGCTTGGTTACACAAAATTTTGGAGTTATTACGCGAAACTTACGCGTCATTACGAAAAACTATATACCGCGTTATAGGTACCGTGGTTCGCACACATTATTGTAGCAACGTGGAAATAATCATCCAAACGGTTATGATGATCAATGTTGCAAAAACGTTTGCGTTTGTTGAGACCAATATTTGTTAAATGGTGTTATACCATCCTGATAAATTTAAATTATGGCTGAGGTCGTATACATAATCGGAGGTTATTATTTTATATTTTACCGGGGCAGTATAACACCATATGCATATTAACCAAATCAAAAGCCCCTAATTTTTATATATATAAGAAACAAATAGAATGGTCATAGGATAATACCCTGATGAACTCAACGTTTTGGACAGCCGAGTTCAAAAGCCCAATATCGATGCGACCATAACGTCACAACACTAATATTAATTTGATGTTTAAAAAAGAAAAAAGTAAATCCGAGTCCATATATGCTATACTTTGTTTGTTTGTTTGCTTGATTACAGGTGTAATTAACGTCCTATTAACAGCCAATGTCAGGTAATGACGGCCTCCATGCATCATGATACATGCGTGTGAAGCGTGTGTGAATGCCATCATATGCTATAAACCGACCTCCGCGTGACCATAGGATTGGTGGAATTTGTTTTTATCTTATATAAATCTAATTGATTACTAACAGTTTTAAAGGTACAATTCAGCAAGGCTAACTACATAACAACGAAGCAAAACAGGACATAATGTATTGTTCTTCATTCCGTATGAAACATATAACCAAAAACTATTGACGAATTCCACGACATCGTTAAGTATAGCAATACGATTATCGACTATCACGCGATAAAGCATTCTGCTTTCCTACAAAAAGTGAACGTGCCATTTAGTACCGCAAATGATTGCAGAGTTCCTCTGCACATCGTTTGAGCGTAGCTAGTCTGTTTAAAACATTGACAGACTCAAGTGTTTCAGTACAGTTAAAGTAGTACTTGGTTTGGTTAACGTAAGAACCGGCTATAATGATTCAAAAGGACATTGAAAGTGAAAGTAGAAAAGTAGGCTACCGGTACTGTACAGACGAAAGATATATTGATGACGTTACTTCAACATATGGATCGAATTGTTTCAATAATTGGCAGTTGCAACATGAATACATTATCCGAACCTTTCCTCCTTCTCTTTCTACTCTTGATTAAATAACGCAAATGTTGTCTTTCATGTTAAAAATACCTTTGATGCCTAAGATACAAGTTTTTAAGTTTTATGATATGAAAATAACTTTATTTATTCGTTACCTTACATTTTGAAATAATTCCGTCTCATGTTATTTTCCAAAGATAAACAAGTTTATGCTAAAACATCACAAGTAATAATGGTAAGCGACGCGTAGCGCCTCAGTTAGACTGTTGGAAATTTCGCTCGCGCGCTTTCTCTTTGCGATTATAGCAAAGACGCCGCACGGCTATATCTGTAATACAGTGACTTGTGTTCATCCTTATCCTTATGTCAATGTTTTGAGAAGATAAACTACATTTATGTGCTCTGATTCTACATGTAAGCCATACAAATAATATAAAAACATATCAGAAATAGTGACCCAGTTACGGGGGCCAGTCATTGACCTCACATCACCTATTACTTAATATATATATACATGTATACGGATCATAGGTTAAGATTGTTGGCCCTGTGATTCCAGCGAGAGACACTTCAAGGAACGAGCTCTATAAACATGCATTACATACATTTTAGATCACTGGATGCTAACGAAGTCTAACTAATAGTATCAGTATTACACGACGTCCAGGTGCTGCTGTGTAAGTCCAGACAATATGGCGGTTTTTGCAGGTTTCTTGTTAATGCTCATGTTGTGGAATTCTTTGGGTGAAGAGGCCAACGCATGTATTCAACAACGGATTTTAATCCATTGTATGTGGAGGAAAAACTTAATATTTTCAAGGCCGAAATACAGATACTAAAATCTACCCAATCTACATCTAAAGGCCCGGTCGCACTGAAGAGCGGATTGATTACGGATGAATTTAGTTTATAATTTTTGGCCGTTCGTTGTCATCCGCAACAAAACTGGCTTAAAATAACAAATTTTTAAGTATAAATTACGGATATTTTAATAACGTTCTGCGAATTTGTTACGAACAAATGCGGATATTTCACGAATACAAGCGAATACGATAACGGACGCTCTCCCGTGAGGTGTACAATCGGTAAGATTATCCAACAATGCGGATACGTAACAAACAATTACGAATATATAACGCATATATTGAGGAAACAGATCGGAATTATTGCGATTGTTACGGAAATATTACGAATCTATTAATAATGCATTGCGCAGATGAAGCGGAAAGAACGGTTGTATTGCGCATGTAAGGCATCTGAATTACGGAGGTAAAAGAAGCGCGCTCGGGCCTTTCGGTATCGCTTTTTACAACAACACGACTGCAACAAAGATAAGCAAGCTGCAACTTTCATCCTACCTCCTCCAGATACAAAGAAGGTCCAGTGTGTTTCAAATTCAAATCAAATCAGACAACTTTTTCTTTTCTGTCTTCGAAACAATTTCATGACTAGAACAAGTAGATTAATATGTTGTTGGATACCATTGTTACGCTGCATTGGTATTATTACCGATGACCCATTATTACACCTGTACTTCTCGACGGACAGGAAATAATAGACAAATATGTCGATTTTTGCCATATTTATACAGTAGTTTTGGGTTACGCGACACGTTTGTTAAAGATTCGCAAATTATTCTCAAATCAAATGTAAAACAGACGTAATACAAACGCTGAACTCAATATGCATTCGCTACAAATTATTTTAATTCGTGATGTCAACGTCATAGGTACGCTATACATTCGTTTTACTCACTGTCCCAGTTCGCTATAAAGCCGCAAACCCCAGTCAATTACGGATATCGACGAATAACAGTGGATATACAGCGCATATAGTAAGCATGTATTGAGTATGTATTGCGTACGAATAGCGTATCTAATGCGAATGATTTCCGCAATCAAATTTTTTTTTGCAGTTCAAAAATCCTGGGATCGGAAAAACATGCCATTGCGGATAATTGCAGACGTGTGCGGATGTTGGGCGACAGATACAAGTACGATTAACGAATATTGCGTATGTTCAGCGAATATCAGCCAATTTTGTGCGCATTACCTTCGCAAATCTTCCTAAACGCCAGTTGGACCGGGCCTTAAGGGGGCTGCTGTTTTTACAAGATGGGGACGAAATGATTGTCCACAAACTATATCTACACACATAACGTTACGCAGGATACACCGGAGGCTCGGCTTATAAATATCCAGGGGGAGCGGCGGCATATGTCTGTCTAAGAACCAACCTGGGGACCTTTAAAAGACTTACCTTTCAATTCGGAGGATCTTGGTTACATGTTCGGAACTGAGTACGAGCTGCCAATAGAGAGGTTTAGATTCGGCTGAGCTGGCGATGTTACTTGCGCTGTCTGCGAGAGTACCCAACACACGGTGTCTCTGATGATCCCGGGGAGGGTCAACTGTTACCCTAACTGGGAGGAAGCGTACCACGGTTACCTGGCCGCTGGACGTAATGACCACAGTGTCGCCACTCAGTTTATTTGTGTAGATCAGGAAACAGAGCAGGTCCCCAACCGTGCTATGACCGACGATGTCTTCAAACTTGTGTATGGTGTGAAAACGGTGTGTGGGTCACTGCCATGTCCTCCTTAAGAAAATGACAAATTTCTGTCTTGCGTTGTCTGTTTGAAAATACAATTGGAGGAAGTTTACCGGAAACCATGATTCAGTCGGTTATATGTTGTTATGTAATTCTATCTTCATTTATATATAAAATAAACCCACTTAGATAGCAATATCGATGTTGCTTGTGTGTTGGTTGGTTACTGCTGGTTTGGATGGTGAAGGAGAGACCCATTCAGTTTGACTGCTAGTATAAAAATCGTCGACCTTCAGATAGTACCAACCGGTTCACGTTGTATTTGACGCCATAACAGTTCGGTCAAATCTACCCTCACCTTGCTTGTGGAGATATTTTTTTCTGGATGGTTATACCAAAGTGACAAACAAATAGATTGTGTATTGTTAGAAATATTGGGGACAACAAAAACACCAACAAAAAGTAAGTCCAGAATCAAACTGATGAGAGAGGTCCCTTCACCAACACTGGTGTGTAATGGCCTAAAACTCTGGGGTATAACCAAAACCTCCTGAAATAACAATAGATTGCAATAAATCTGCATTTCAAAAAGTACATCAAGTGTATTTTGATATTAGATTATCTAGTTTCTCGAGAAATTTTGTCTAAATTTATAGACCTGGAACTCTGTATGCCTTTTAGGAGCACGATGATCCGTAAGATGTTTCTTTGGGCGTCATTTATAGGTTGTCGATAATGACAAAAAAAACAGCAGTTACTATTTTTTTTTATAAAATGCTATTATTCTTCTTCGTAAAGCTGATTTAATGTACAGGTTGATGTAAATCAATCCCGTCTTGGTCGCCATTGTTGTATCTGGTTGTTATGTAAACTCCATTGAGTACAATATGAACCTGCGTATTCACGTCAGATTAGTTGTCTATGATTATATCGTAATATGTCTATGTTGTTTTTGATAATTATATTGTCATATGAAGGCAAATATATAGATTTTGCAGAATTCCATTCCAAACACTTGCTACTTATTTACAATGCTTTCTGTGTTTATTGCTAGAATACGAGAGCATTGTAACAAAATCCGGTTATAAAGAAGGCTAATTTAAATTCTAATCAAGTCTTTTTGCGCAGTAAATTTAGAAATTGAGATTATTAATATGACAATGTTCCTTGTTGACCATATTGTAATTGTGATAACCATATTTATAGCTGTTGTTGATGATGACAATGTATTTATCATCCATGATGGTGATGACCATATTTATCATCCCTGTTTGATTTGACCATATTTATCATCCCCTGTTTGTTGGTGAATGACCATATTTATCATATCCCTGTTGTTGATGATGTCCATATTTATCATCCCTGTTGTTGATGACCATATTTATCATCCCTGTTGGTGTTGATGATGACCATATTTATCATCCCTGTTGTTTGATGATGACCATTTTATCATCCTGTTCGTTGATGACCATATTTATCATCCCTGTTGTTGATCTTGGTGATGACCCATATTTATCATCCCTGTTGTTGATGAGTGACCATATTTATCATCCCTGTTGTTGATGACCATGTGTCTTATTTATCATCCCTGTGTTGATGAACCATATTTATCATCCCTGTTGTTGATGATGACCATATTTATCATCCTGTTGTTGATGACCATATTTAAATCATCCCTGTTTGTTGGTTTATCCATTATTATCATTCCATTTGATTTATCATCCCTGTTTTTGATGACCATATTTATCATCCCTGTTGTTGATAAGACCATATTTATCATCCCTGTTGTTGATGGTATCATCCCTGTTGTTGATGACCATATTTATCATCCCTGTTGTTGATGGTCATATTTATCATCCCTGTTGTTGTTGATGACCATATTTATCATCCCTGGTCTTGATGGTCCATATTTATCATCCCTGTTGTTGATGTCCATTTTTATCATCCCCTGTTGTTGATGACCATATTTATCATGACCTGTTTTGATTGACCATATTTATCATCCCTGTTTTGATGACCATATTTATCATTTCCCTCCTTTGTTGTTGATGGACCATATTTATCATCCCGTGTTGGTGATGCAACCATACTTTATCCCCTGTTTTGATGACTCATAATTTATCATCCCTGTTGTTGATGACCATATTTATCATCCCTGTTTTTGATGACCATATTTATCATCCCTGTTGTTGATGAACCATATTTATCATCCCTGTTGTTGATGACCATATTTATCATCCCTGTTGTTGATGACCATATTTATCATCCTCTGTTTGTGATGACCATATTTATCATCCCTGTTGTTGATGACCATATTTATCATCCCTGTTGTTGATGACCATATTTATCATCCCTGTTGTTGATGACCATATTTATGATCCCTGTTTGTTGATGAACCATATTTATCATCCCTGTTGTTGATGACCATATTTTATCATCCCTGTTGTTGTGATGACCATATTTATCATCCCTGTTGTTGATGACCATATTTTATCATCACCTGTTGTTGATAACCATATTTATCATCCCTGTTGTTTGATGACCATATTTATCATCCCCTGTTGTTGTTGATGACCATATTTATCATCCCTGTTGTTGATGACCATATTTATCATCCCTGTTGTTGATGACCATATTTATCATCCCTGTTGTTGATGATGACCATATTTATCATCCCTGTTGTTGATGATGACCATATTTATCATCCTGTTGTTGATGACCATATTTATCATCCCTGTTGTTGATGACCAGTTATTTATCATATTTATCCCTGTTGTTTGATGACCATATTTATCATCCCTGTTGTTGATGACCATATTTATCATCCCTGTTGTTGTTGATGACCATATTTATCATCCCTGTTGTTGATGACCATATTTATCATCCCTGTTGTTTGATGACCATATTTATCATCCCTGTTGTTGATGACCATATTTATCATCCCTGTTGTTGATGACCATATTTTATCATCCCTGTTGTTGATGACCATATTTATCATCCCTGTTGTTGATGTCCATATTTATCATCCCTGTTGTTGATGACCATATTTATCATCCCTGTTGTTGATGAACCATATTTTTCATCCCTGTTGTTGATGACCATATTTATCATCCCTGTTGTTGATGACCATATTTATCATCCCTGTTGTTGATGATGACCATATTTATCATCCCTGTTGTTGATGACCATATTTATCATCCTGTTGTTGATGACCATATTTATCATCCCTGTTGTTGATGACCATATTTATCATCCCTGTTGTTTGATGACCATATTTATCATCCCTGTTGTTGATGTCCATATTTATCATCCCTGTTGATTTGATCCCTGTTGTTGATAACCATATTTATCATCCCTGTTGGTTGATGACCATATTTATCATCCCTGTTGTGATGATGTCCATATTTATCATCCTGTTGATGATGACCATATTTATCATCCCTGTTGTTGATGACCATATTTATCATCCCTGTTGTTTGATGACCATATTTTATCATCCCTGTTGTTGATGACCATTATTTATCATCCCTGTTGTTGATGACCATATTTATCATCCCTGTTGTTGATGACCATATTTATCATCCCTGTTGTTGATGACCATATTTATCATCCCTGTTGTTGATGACCATATTTATCATCCCTGTTGTTGATGACCATATTTATCATCCCTGTTGTTTGATGGACCATATTTATCATCCCTGTTGTATGATGACCATATTTATCATCCCTGTTGTTGATGACCATATTTATCATCCCTGTTGTTGATGACCATATTTATCATCATCCCTGTTGTTGATGACCATATTTATCATCCCTGTTGTTGATGACCATATTTATCATCCCTGTTGTTGATGACCATATTTATCATCCCTGTTGTTGATGACCATATTTATCATCCCTGTTGTTGATGACCATATTTATCATCCCTGTTGTTGATGACCATATTTATCATCCCTGTTGTTGATGACCATATTTATCATCCCTGTTGTTGATGATGACCATATTTATCATCCCTGTTGTTGATGACCATATTTATCATCCCTGTTGTTGATGACCATATTTATCATCCCTGTTGTTGATGACCATATTTATCATCCCTGTTGTTGATGGTCATATTTATCATCCCTGTTGTTGATGACCATATTTATCATCCCTGTTGTTGATGACCATATTTATCATCCCTGTTGTTGATGATGACCATATTTATCATCCCTGTTGTTGATGACCATATTTATCATCCCTGTTGTTGATGACCATATTTATCATCCCTGTTGATGATGACCATATTTATCATCCCTGTTGTTGATGACCATATTTATCATCCCTGTTGTTGATGACCATATTTATCATCCCTGTTGTTGATGATGACCATATTTATCATCCCTGTTGTTGATGACCATATTTATCATCCCTGTTGTTGATGACCATATTTATCATCCCTGTTGTTGATGACCATATTTATCATCCCTGTTGTTGATGACCATATTTATCATCCCTGTTGGTGATGACCATATTTATCATCCCTGTTGTTGATGACCATATTTATCATCCCTGTTGTTGATGATGACCATATTTATCATCCCTGTTGTTGATGACCATATTTATCATCCCTGTTGTTGATGACCATATTTATCATCCCTGTTGTTGATGACCATATTTATCATCCCTGTTGTTGATGACCATATTTATCATCCCTGTTGTTGATGATGACCATATTTATCATCCCTGTTGTTGATGACCATATTTATCATCCCTGTTGTTGATGACCATATTTATCATCCCTGTTGTTGATGACCATATTTATCATCCCTGTTGTTTGATGACCATATTTATCATCCCTGTTGTTGATGACCATATTTATCATCCCTGTTGTTGATGACCATATTTATCATCCCTGTTGTTGATGATGACCATATTTATCATCCCTGTTGTTGATGACCATATTTATCATCCCTGTTGTTGATGACCATATTTATCATCCCTGTTGTTGATGATACCATATTTATCATCCCTGTTGTTGATGACCATATTTATCATCCCTGTTGTTGATGACCATATTTATCATCCCTGTTGTTGATGACCATATTTATCATCCCTGTTGTTGATGACCATATTTATCATCCCTGTTGTGATGACCATATTTATCATCCCTGTTGTTGATGACCATATTTATCATCCCTGTTGTTGATGACCATATATTTATCATCCCTGTTGTTGATGACCATATTTATCATCCTGTTGTTGATGACCATATTTTATCATCCCTGTTGTTGATGATGACCATATTTATCATCCCTGTTGTTGATGATGACCATATTTATCATCCCTGTTGTTGATGACCATATTTATCATCCCTGTTGTTGATGACCATATTTATCATCCCTGTTGTTGATGACCATATTTATCATCCCTGTTGTTGATGACCATATTTATCATCCCTGTTGTTGATGATGACCATATTTATCATCCCTGTTGTTGATGATGACCATATTTATCATCCCTGTTGTTGATGACCATATTTATCATCCCTGTTGTTGATGACCATATTTATCATCCCTGTTGTTGATGACCATATTTATCATCCCTGTTGTTGATGACCATATTTATCATCCCTGTTGTTGATGACCATATTTATCATCCCTGTTGTTGATGACCATATTTATCATCCCTGTTGTTGATGATGACCATATTTATCATCCCTGTTGTTGATGACCATATTTATCATCCCTGTTGTTGATGACCATATTTATCATCCCTGTTGTTGATGACCATATTTATCATCCCTGTTGTTGATGATATCATCCCTGTTGTTGATGACCATATTTATCATCCCTGTTGTTGATGACCATATTTATCATCCCTGTTGTTGATGACCATATTTATCATCCCTGTTGTTGATGACCATATTTATCATCCCTGTTGTTGATGATGACCATATTTATCATCCCTGTTGTTGTTGATGACCATATTTATCATCCCTGTCCCTGTTGATGACCATATTTATCATCCCTGTTGTTGATGACCATATTTATCATCCCTGTTGTTGATGACCATATTTATCATCCCTGTTGTTGATATGACCATATTTATCATCCCTGTTGTTGATGACCATATTTATCATCCCTGTTTGATGACCATATTTATGACCATATTTATCATCCCTGTTGTTGATGACCATATTTATCATCCCTGTTGTTTGTGACCATATTTTATCATCCCTGTTGTTGATGACCATATTTATCATCCCTGTTGTTGATGATGACCATATTTATCATCCCTGTTGTTGATGATGACCATATTTATCATCCCTGTTGTTGATGACCATATTTATCATCCCTGTTGTTGATGACCATATTTATCATCCCTGTTGTTGATGATGACCATATTTATCATCCCTGTTGTTGATGACCATATTTATCATCCCTGTTGTTGATGACCATATTTATCATCCCTGTTGTTGATGACCATATTTATCATCCCTGTTGTTGATGACCATATTTATCATCCCTGTTGTTGATGACCATATTTATCATCCCTGTTGTTGATGACCATATTTATCATCCCTGTTGTTGATGACCATATTTATCATCCCTGTTGTTGATGACCATATTTATCATCCCTGCCAATTTGTTGGTTGATGACCATATTTATCATCCCTGTTGTTGATGACCATATTTATCATCCCTGTTGTTGATGACCATATTTATCATCCCTGTTGTTGATGACCATATTTATCATCCCTGTTGTTGATGACCATATTTATCATCCCTGTTGTTGATGACCATATTTATCATCCCTGTTGTTGATGACCATATTTATCATCCCTGTTGTTGATGACCATTATTTATCATCCCTGTTGTTTGATATTTACATCACCTGTTGTTGATGCATTTATCATCCCTGTTGTTGATGACCATTTTATCATCCCTGTTGTTGATGACCATATTTATCATCCCTGTTGTTGATGACCATATTTATCATCCCTGTTGTTGATGAACCATATTTATCATCCCTGTTGTTGATGACCATATTTATCACATCCTGTTGTTTGATGACCATATTTATCATCCTGTTGTTGATGATGACCATATTTATCATCCCTGTTGTTGATGACCATATTTATCATCCCTGTTGTTGATGACCATATTTATCATCCCTGTTGTTGATGACCATATTTATCATCCCTGTTGTTTGATACCATTTTTATCATCCCTGTTGTTTTGATGACCATTTTTATCATCCCCATATTTATCATCCCTGTTGTTGATGACCATATTTATCATCCCTGTTGTTGATGACCATATTTATCATCCCTGTTGTTGATGACCATATTTATCATCCCTGTTGTTGATGACCATATTTATCATCCCTGTTGTTGATGACCATATTTATCATCCCTGTTGTTGATGACCATATTTATCATCCCTGTTGTTGATGACCATATTTATCATTCCTGTTGTTGATGACCATATTTCTCATCCCTGTTGGTGATGACCATATTTATCATCCCTGTTGTTGATGACCATATTTATCATCCCTGTTGTTGATGATGACCATATTTATCATCCCTGTTGTTAATGACCATATTTACCATCCTTGTTGTTGATGACCATATTTATCATGCCTGTTGTTGATGACCATATTTATCATCCCTGTTGTTGATGACCATATTTATCATCCCTGTTGTTGATGACCATATTTATCATCCCTGTTGTTGATGACCATATTTATCATCCCTGTTGTTGATAACCATATTTACCATCCCTGTTGGTGATGACCATATTTATCATCCCTGTTGTTGATGATAACCAGTTTTATCATCCGCGTTGATCACTTTCCTAGGGTTCTTAAGATCTAATTATGACACAATTTGATCTTTGTATGAAGACCACTTATCTCTTGCTAAGTCTTTATATACAGTTTTGACTGTAAATATCAATGATAAAGGCAAAAGCTTTTTTTATGATTTTAATGTTTTATTACATCAATAGAAAAAAAATCTACAACGATTGAAACATACATTTATGACTGGCATAGATAGAGTTCTGTATATAGTTCTGTGTTACGGAGATGTTTCACACCTCCGTACCACGCTACCGTGCACACATAGACATAGGGAAACAAAGATCGCATGCCAATAATGTGTGACAAAATGTAAAAGGGAACAAAAATATCAACAACAAAAAATATATTGCAAATTAATTGTAATTTTTCAAACAAATGTAACGTAAGTGCCTATAGAATAATTCCTATATCAAGACTTGTCTGTAGGAATAGTATGCCCCAATGTCTACACTGTTTTCTTACTGTTCACTCTCGAGGATCATATCTTAACAGCTATTGAAGACATCAATTTTTATTTATCTCAACCTTCACAGCTCATTAACCCCTAAAGGGAGACAACTATTTTATTTTTATCTCATTCACCCCTGAAATTTCGTAATGGATTGGTCTAGCCTTTGATTTAGAAGAGCCTAAATTAGTCTTCAGGGATGAAGGAGTTAAACTGTACATGGTACACAGCTCACTAAAATCAATCATAAATAGCACAAAAATATCAAATATTTTAATGGGGTGAAAAACAAGTTACATAAATACCAAAGCAAAATAAATACATTTCCAAAGAATTAACTGATCCTTCACCTCGAGTTCATGTCTGAAATCTCAAACAGTTTCTCCCAATGCTTGTTTAAGACCATCACATTTTGATTCTCGGTAATTTAAGATCTATTTTGATTTTAGGGAAAAGTTACAAAGATGACCGTTAACATTGTGGTGACTATGTAAACATAAGTTGTTAATTGTGAGAAAGTAAACTTGTTCACAAGACAAAGGTACCAGCTACCATTACTATAAATACGAGGTTCACATGATCCTGGCGTCTGGTTCAGTATAAAGTAACCAAGTCTCATTAGATGTGGTTCAGTAAAAGTCACACATTTCAAAGGCTATATAGATTCAGTACTAAATGACCTGGTTCATTAGAGACAGGTTCAGCTTACGTCCCTAGTTCACACACCTAGGTTCATTTCTCCAATTACAAAGGTGATCACAGGAGGTGTTGAACACTAATACGTTCAGACATGAACATTACAGAAAGGCTTGGCCTCATTTCACACCACAAACACATCATATAAAGCAACAACAACATCTGGAAATAGAGTGACCAAGAGCAAAACAATAGCTCTTGGTTTAAATGTGTCAGATAACGTGTCAAAGGCAGGTTCCAAGCCACAATGGTTCTCATCTACGTTAAAAATGTACTATTCAAAGAATCTTCATGACCTAATTTCGCAACAAAGACACTCCATCCAAGTGTCCTCTGACCCGGCATTCTGGTGTATGTCTGGTGTAGCGGGAGCATTAATTGTTAAAATTTCATCTTTGTTCTCTGCAAACCAAGTTCCAGGCAGGGACAAGATTTGTCTGGTGTCCGAACCACAACAGTCAATGGATAACATTATATAGTATAACAGGATGCTACCAAAAACACTACATATGTGATGAGTTTGTTCCTAGATTTGACAGTGAAAGCAAGATAGATCAGATCTGATACATAATCACAGGGGCTTGGCACAAATAGCACACACTTTTGAATGTGTGTTGTATTATATGCAATGGGTCTGTACCAAGTCCTTATGAAGTAGGTATAAAAAGTGCACTAAATGGAGGTAGGTTTGTAAGGAACTGATGAATTAAGGCGGCATCAACACACAGTTCAGAACAGAAGGGAATGGGAACACTACTAGCTGTGTACAGACAGATCTATAAACATAGAGTAACAGTGTGAAGAATCACGATGGAAAGGCAGTTATATGCAGGATTTTTGCAGTAAATAAAATCACTATTGAGGTTCTTTTAAATACATGTATATATATAATTATTATATCTTATACATGTAAGAGACTACTTTATACATCAATTGTCAATATCAAATAAATGCATTCTTCCACGAGATTATCTGTCGCACAAGATCTTGACTCCAATTCCCCTTTCATGGTTCTTATTATTATATTTGATATGATACATGTAACTGATTAAAAGATTAAACTTTTTACCAAATAGTCCAATAATCTCAAGAATTCAATTTTTGGTAACTTATAAACTAAAGGAAAATTTAACTTATCTAACATTTTTAAACGACCCATGGATTTGAATTCATAACAATCCCAAGCCCCCGTCTCATTGTGGAAAATACCCTTACAAAACGAATTAATGGAGGTCAGTATTGTCTGACAGAGGAGGTGTGTGTAAATAACAGTGTTGAGCCACACAGCTGTGGAATGCATGTATTGCACAAAGTTACGATTCATTAAGTTAGCACTAACATAATGCTTATAAGACATTGTTACACATATTTATAATGATACATAATAAGTCATCATATTCATGTATAATTACATCCAATAGTTTTATATTTCTTCTCACTTGTAAAATATTAAATACCTCAATAATTTAACATCTCAGTTTCATCTCAATACATTGTCTTTTGATAAAAATATGTTACGTGTTAACGATATAAACATCTTTGGAATCTGTGCTACTGGAACACTTTGTGGCAGTGTAATAGGAATTCATTACGAGATAACATGACGTTTTACGTTATGACCACTGGAGAGTCTGTGGAATTTTTACGCGGTGTCGAGGCACAGTTCGGAGCTTCACTACCAGTAAACCCAGCCAGCTCATACAGGTACGATTTTGGAGATGGTGGCGACGTAATTGACTCGTCTAAATACGATTTTTGCGGAGAAGGTGGTGAAGGTGTATTTGTTTGTGGACGTGATTCCGCCTCATATCCACTGTCTGCGGTATGATGGAGGATCGGAACGTCCGTCAGTAAGTGATCACTTTCTGTATCTCGTCCATTTGTTTCTGGTTCATCAAACTGCAAAACATGCAAAAGAATCTCAATCACAAAGTACATTGGTTAACACAGCTACATGACATCAGTGTGAATGGTTAGTCCCACCTCACAGACACATATTAGTCCTCTAACAGCACTAGTTAAATGACATGATTACCACCTACATGAATCCACCTGTTGCTAACTTTATATGTCGATCATATGTTGAAGAGCGTGTATTGAGTGAGTGTTCTTGTGGACTAGTCTTTGCATCCCCACCCCCAGGGATCCATGTTCTGATTGCGTATTTAAGACTGTATACATACCTGTTTAACAGGTTGATCCTACGCTAGTTCCCAATCTTGAGGTCCCTCCTCTTGTGAACTAGCCCCCTAACACCCCCACCCCCAGGGATCCATGATCTGACTAAATATTTTTACACTGTATATATATACATACCTGTTTAACAGGCTGATCCCCTGGTACCTCCAAATTCTGAGGTCCTTTCTCTTGTGAACTAGCCCTTAACAATCCCACCCCCAGGGATCTATGATCTGACTGATTGAGTATTTTAGACTGTATACATACCTGTTTAACAGGTTGATTCCCCGGTACCTCCCAATCCTGAGGTCACTCCTCTTGGGGACTAGCTCCTAACACCCCCACCCAAAATATTCAGATCCCCCCCTAGGGATCCATGATCTGACTGATTGAGTATTTTAGACTGTATACATACCTGTTTGACAGGTTGATCCTCCGCTACTTCCCAATCTTGAGGTCCCTCCTCTTGTGGACTAGCCCCTACACTACGGCCAGTATCTGGGTCTGAAACAGCATTGATTAATTCAGACAAATCATAATAAAATAATATGTGAGAATAATTTTAAATTCTATACCAAATATCACATGCAATTGAAGGTATTAAAAGTTCCATCATGAAGTTCATTCAAACACTATGTATGTTTGGTCATATCTGTATAGTTACAAAAATACCATCAGTAAACTTTTTATATGATTTTTACAGCATAAACTACAATTTCCTTTAATTTTCTGTACGTACCTCTACTTCTACGCTGTCTTTCCATTTCTTCCAGCACCTCAGAGATAGAGGAGGCAGGACGATTTTTCTTCTTATTGAAAAACGTTTGCATAGTATATTCTGGTTGATCAGGTTCATGGCTTATCAATGGCTGTAACAGAAATACAAAAAATGCTTAAAATTTGATTCAGATGTCTGCTCACTCACATGTTATTCTGCAATTATAATTATTTATTAGAATTTATTATTGTAACATTCAAACTACGATCATACCAACATTATATACATCGAACAAACATCCATTTTATTATGTTTTTATTTAACAGATTAGAAAATGTCATTATGAAACTGTAAACTTGAATATATTACGGTGGCTGATTTATGCCATTTCGTCTTTTCGCCCCGAAACGACGAAAATTAAATATCTTAATTCTCGTCTTTTCGTCTTTTTGCCCCGAAAGGTTTGTTAATTTTCGTCTTTTCGGGGCAAAAAAACGAAAAGACGAAATTTAAGGTTTGTTAATTTTCGTCTTTTCGTGGCGAAAAGACGAAAAGACGAGATTTTTGAAGGCGAAAAGACGAGAATGATAGTCGCTAATTAGCGTGGATCACTTTCGTCTTTTCGTGTTTGAGTTTTCGTCTTTTCGCCACGAAAAGAAGAAATTTCAATTTGTTAAATTTCATCTTTTCGGGGCGAAAAGACGAAATTTAAGGTTTCTTAATTCTCTTCTGTTCGGGGCGAAAAATCAGCCACTGTAATATATAGACATATTTGTGTCAAAAATAGAATTAGGACACCATAGAAAAAAGCTGATATTTGGTCCTCTTACTAAGAACTAACACATAATATGGGATGTTTGTATCCATGGGTATATTGGTCAGAAATGATTACATCTGCCAACTGGAGAAAAATTTCATTCTTGAATTCTGTTAATAACTAGAACTGTAAGGCAATGTACCCTATATTATTTTAGATTGTGTTATGGTAACTTGACTTTGCCAAGATAATTATGTAAGCAAGTCGAGTTATAACATGACTTGTTGAGATAGTTGTGTCGCCAAGTCAACTTACAGCGTGGAAAGTCGACTGAGCATAGGACGATGGACTGGTCGCAATAATATCACTCAACATCCAATATGATTATGTCAACAATTTGTGTGATAACTTGACTACAAGGAGATAGTTAAAATAGGATATTCAGATGTAGAATCAATCCCAGCATATCAAATTATAGATACTGGGTTGTTAATTCAGGAAAACCTACCTCCAGTCCAGACCGTAGTCCATTCTCATGTCGTCGCATGGATGCTGGAAAGAGAATGAGGATGAGAAAGACAATTTATGTACAGTAATTAATAGAAGACATTTTCCTGTTTCTGTTTCTAATTAAGCTATTCCCTTGCTTCAACACTTAAAATGTACTACTTGATGATTTACACTTTATTATAAGACAATTGTTTATACGAAGATTAAGATATATATGTGATCAATTGTGTCATAGGTATATTATAGAGGTGCTAAAATTAGTACATGTACAGCATATCATCCAAAGAAAACAGGGGAAGTAACTCCTACCAACCTATCAATATCTATATTATATATCAGTAACATTGTCATACTTACGTCCCAGCGTTGCAGACACCATGGAGAACTCGTCCAGTCTGGCCAGATGGTCCTTGAGGTCTGGACTGACCGGAGCACTGGCCGCAGGGCTGACCAGTGGACTCGAGCCCGATGTGTGGTTCAGAGGCTGTTTCATCTCGTAATCTTCCTTTTGTTTGAAGCGATAGCCTTTCTTTTTCTTGAACCTCCCACAAGATGAGCGTGATGATGATGGTGATGAGAAAGATAAACACGATGACACACATCAGGATCACTGAAATATAGCAATATAATATAAGGAAGAGGTCCACAAGGTCTGTATCCTCCAACAGGATCACTGAAATATAGCAAATATAATATAAGGAAGAGGTCCACAAGGTCTGTATCCTCCAACAGGATCACTGAAATATAGCAAATATAATATAAGGAAGAGGTCCACAAGGTCTGTATCCTCCAATAGGATCACTGAAATATAGCAAATATAATATAAGGAAGAGGTCCACAAGGTCTGTATCCTCCAATAGGATCACTGAAATATAGCAAATATAATATAAGGAAGAGGTCCACAAGGTCTGTATCCTCCAATAGGATCACTGAAATATAGCAAATATAATATAAGGAAGAGGTCCACAAGGTCTGTATCCTCCAACAGGATCACTGAAATATAGCAAATATAATATAAGGAAGAGGTCCACAAGGTCTGTATCCTCCAACAGGGTCACTGAAATATAGCAAATATAATGTAAGGAAGAGGTCCACAAGGTCTGTATCCTCAAACAGGGTCACTGAAATATAGCAAATATAATGTAAGGAAGAGGTCCACAAGGTCTGTATCCTCCAACAGGATCACTGAAATATAGCAAATATAATATAAGGAAGAGGTCCACAAGGTCTGTATCCTCCAACAGGATCACTGAAATATAGCAAATATAATATAAGGAAGAGGTCCACAAGGTCTGTATCCTCCAACAGGATCACTGAAATATAGCAAATATAATATAAGGAAGAGGTCCACAAGGTCTGTATCCTCCAACAGGATCACTGAAATATAGCAAATATAATATAAGGAAGAGGTCCACAAGGTCTGTATCCTCCAACAGGATCACTGAAATATAGCAAATATAATATAAGGAAGAGGTCCACAAGGTCTGTATCCTCCAACAGGATCACTGAAATATAGCAAATATAATATAAGGAAGAGGTCCACAAGGTCTGTATCCTCCAACAGGATCACTGAAATATAGCAAATATAATATAAGGAAGAGGTCCACAAGGTCTGTATCCTCCAACAGGATAATATAAGGAAGAGGTCCACAAGGTCTGTATCCTCCAACAGGATCACTGAAATATAGCAAATATAATATAAGGAAGAGGTCCACAAGGTCTGTATCCTCCAACAGGATCACTGAAATATAGCAAATATAATATAAGGAAGAGGTCCACAAGGTCTGTATCCTCCAACAGGATCACTGAAATATAGCAAATATAATATAAGGAAGAGGTCCACAAGGTCTGTATCCTCCAATAGGATCACTGAAATATAGCAAATATAATATAAGGAAGAGGTCCACAAGGTCTGTATCCTCCAACAGGATCACTGAAATATAGCAAATATAATATAAGGAAGAGGTCCACAAGGTCTGTATCCTCCAACAGGATCACTGAAATATAGCAAATATAATATAAGGAAGAGGTCCACAAGGTCTGTATCCTCCTACAGGATCACTGAAATATAGCAAATATAATGTAAGGAAGAGGTCCACAAGGTCTGTATCCTCCAATAGGATCACTGAAATATAGCAAATATAATATAAGGAAGAGGTCCACAAGGTCTGTATCCTCCAATAGGATCACTGAAATATAGCAAATATAATATAAGGAAGAGGTCCACAAGGTCTGTATCCTCCAATAGGATCACTGAAATATAGCAAATATAATATAAGGAAGAGAGGTCCACAAGGTCTGTATCCTCCAATAGGATCACTGAAATATAGCATAAGGAAGAGGTAGGTCTGTATCCTATCACTGAAATATAGGAAGAGGTCCACAAGGTCTGTATCCTCCTACAGGATCACTGAAATATAGCAAATATAATGTAAGGAAGAGGTCCACAAGGTCTGTATCCTCATAGGAACAAATATAGCGAAATATGAATTTTAAGGAAGAGGTCCACAAGGTCTGTATCCTCCAAGGATCACTGAAATATAGCAAATATAATGTAAGGAAGAGGTCCTCAAGGTCTGTATCTAGATCACTGAAATATAGCAAATATAATGTAAGGAAGAGGTCCACAAGGCCTGTATCCTCCAACAGCACCACTGAAATATAGCAAATATAGTGTAAGGAAGAGGTCCAAAAGGTTTGTATCCGCCTACAGAATCACTGAAATATAGCAAATATAATGTAAGGAAGAGGTCCACAAGGTCTGTATCCACCAACAGGATCACCGAAATATAGCGAATACTAGAACACTGACACGTCAGAAAGGGCCCCGCTATGTGTCTGACGTGCTTAAGTGGAAAAGTAGTATTTTGACAACGAATTCTTCCGTGTTAGCTATTTGTTGCTAATAAATAATTAATGTCAACATTAATTGGGAAACCGATGATGGCACATTATTATAATTCTTTGGAAAAAGTCTTTCAAGTATTTAACTTGAATCCTGATTCCAAGCTAACATTACATTAAGAGCATACAATTAACTCAAATAAATTTGACCTTGACCTTTGCCTTAGTAACCTTGGCCCATGACCTTACCTTTGGACAGTCAACTCCTTGTTTAATTCTGAACAACTTTGCATCATAATGTTATAACAAAATGTTTATCAGTTAAGAGCAACAACATTGTGATTTTTTTAAATGTTAAAATCCAAGATGGCCGATTTTTTAATTTAATTTCAGCCTGAAAAATTACCAAGCAGATCTAGGATGGATGGGGAATCATCATGTAAAATATGGGGAAAATACTCCACTCCCTTCCATCATTAATGTCCAAAAGAAAAAAAACGGACAGACGGACGGACGGACAGACAGACGGACAACCTATTACTATAGGGCACCCGCATCTCGATGCGGGGCCCTAATAATGTAAGGAAGAGGTCCAAAAGGCCTGTATCCTCCAATAGGATCACTGAAATATAGCAAATATAGTGTAAGGAAGAGGTCCACAAGGTCTGTATCCTCCAACAGGATCACTGAAATATAGCAAATATAATGTAAGGAAGAGGTCCACAAGGCCTGTACCCTCCAACAGGATCACTGAAATATAGCAAATATAATGTAAGGAAGAGGTCCACAAGGTCTGTATCCACCAACAGGATCACCAAAATATAGCGAATATAATGTAAGGAAGAGGTCCACAAGTTCTGTATCCTCCAACAGGATCACTGAAATATAGCAAAGATAATGTAAGGAAGAGGTCCACAAGGTCTGTAACCTCCAACAGTGTGAATAAGAGATCAACTGGGCCCGCTTCCTAAAATATTGATAAAATAAGTTTATAAAAAAAAAATGTTTCTTAGACGAAATGCCCTAGCACTTAAAAGAAAATACAACCATGGGACAATATATTTAGCAGGCAACATGATACAAAGCCTCATTACAATAAAAAAAATAAAAATAATAATAAGCCTCATTACAGACCAAAGCCAAAGACTACATCTCCTTTCCGCACCGACCAAACACAACTGATATGGAATTAAGTACCGTAAGAACTTTTGTAATTTGCGCAATTTTTCTGTGCAAAAATAAAATCTGAAGTTGGGGGTGCGCAAAATACATTGATAGTGGCGATTTAAAAATTTTATTGGGAAAAAATCTGTCCATGCTGAGGGGCTGATGATCTATGAATGTCGAGGTACTGCTCTGTTTATGGTAACCTATTTATATGATAAAAGGTATTAAAGATTGTAAAAACAAAGCATTTATGGGGAATATTTTGTATTGAAATTGTCACCTTCATACATCGATTTTGGGACTCCCTGGACATCGTTTTTTTCCAATTTTTTTGATGCGCAAAATATACTGATAGTAGATTTTTTTCAACATTTTCAGCCCTAAAAAGTACACTGTACCTGCGCAAATTACACTGGTGCCCAAATTATACCAGTTTTTATGGTACCAATCAGGCACCCAACAAGACAAAACATATTTCATCAAATTATAAACTTTAAATTATTTAAAATGCTTTAGAATATCTTTTAAAGTCTGTACTAGACATCTCTAAGACATTCTGACCTACATATATGTGCTTACCGATCGTTTCATCATTCATGAATCTAGATTCGAGGACAGGTCTTGGACGAGTAAGATTGGCCAGTGGCGTGGTTGCCATGGTTGTAGACACCGTTACCGGGGTGGTAGGAGCTGGGGTAGTACTTGATGTCTTGGGTTTGGGAGGGTTCAGGAAAATCGTCTCAGCTGGTCCTGGGTTCCATGGTGGCATTATAAGATTCTGATGAAAAGATAAACAGGAAAGTTCATCAGAAGATACATAGCCAGACTCATCTCGGCCTCTGATACAAATTCTGTTTCATTTTGTCTTCTTGTTAAGATTTTATTGTGTTCATTTTTCATAATTACAGAAAATTTAATCCCATACAGACATTTTAACTTAGAAATATAACTTAGAGAACAAAGTGTGAAAATTTGTGAATATTTGTGAAAATCTTGGCAATAGATTCATAAAAAATGTCCCCTTCATTAGAATTACACAACTTATGATTAAGTTTGCATTCTAAACTATTTGTCTTCAAAGTTACTATGCTGAATCAAATTAGTGATACCCTGTCAGACCTACAGAACAAAAGTCTCACCTGTATGCCACTGTTTGCTGTTGTTGGGTTAGTTGTCGTGGTAGTGGCGTCGTGTTGTAGATCGATGGCTATTGGTGATGAACACGGACCCACTTTGTTACCGTGGATAACAATGGAACTGTTGATGTTGTCCCGTAAGGACTTCAGTGGCTGTTGTAGGTACATCTTTTCCCCTGCCACCGGCTCAAACCTTACCACTGTAACAGTTACATGGGTATACAATGGATAGTGTAAATTCCGGGATTTACTGTTCGGAACTCATTCATGGGGCTAATTTTCGTAAATAATCCTGTAGCATTTTAAAGTGTCATTTATGTGGTGTTTGTAACCAACTCCATATAAAAACTGGACAAGAAAGGACAAGATAGGACTGACATGGGTAACATTAAACCTGGCAGATGCATGAAAATCAACACTTACCGGACAAACATCCCGTGAAGTTATGGTATATGTGTCTATAACTGAAATTGTTGTACACACTGGTTTGAGTGAATCCGCCCACCAGGATAGTATCCAGCACCTGGAGAGGGTTATCTGACACCGGAACTGTCTCCTTGGCTACCACATCAACCTATATCAATTAACAAAATCTTAAAGTTGCCTCCCTTGGTATACATCTTCATTGACATTATGAGTTCTTTAAACTTCAACAGACAGTGTATCCCAAAATGGATAAATTTAGGCCGAATAAAACTACTAGCAGTTCTTTTTCTTGATTGTCTAGAAAGAAATTCTTTTTAGTCTGTTTTCTTGTAGAGCAAAAAAACATTTTACATATAATATTGAAAACCTAAAATGCTGGGAACATAATGCAATGTGTAATTTGTGGTGGCATGCAAAGCAATATTTATTATTTGCCTATCCAACATAACCTTATTCTCTGAAACAATGGCATCATATACTGTGCAGACTAAGATTTATAGAAATTCCAATGTGGCTTCATATATTTCAATATGTGCATGAGTGATGTCCTAGCTCCAAGTATTCACAGTAATGAGGTCATTGATGATTTGCTCAAGGTCAGCTAAAGGTCAATTAAAGATCATATATAGGACATTGAAGGTCATAATTTCAAGTAACTGTCTTTTAACAAAAGCTTATACTAGGGGGCAATGACCTGTTGATTAACCATTATGAAACAATTTAAACTGCCAATTAAATGTGAAATTAATTAAGATAATTTGTGGTAATTTTTTTTTTAAATTAAGTACTAAGATACAGGTGAATATAAGGTGCATGGATAATTATGATAATTATTTTATTATCTAAGTATCATGACAAGTGATAAAAGTGAGTCTCGTTGGAAAAGTCCTTAAGGGGGAGAAAATTAAAAAGAAAAGATTAACCCTGGAAGGGGAGATAACTCCTAGGAGGAGATAAGTCAAGACTATGTACCTACATTCTGTCTGTATTCTACTGTAAATTAGGTGTTTAAAGTTAGTTAAAAAGAATACTTTGTTACATCAGTATAAGTCTACATTCATGATACATGCAAAGTGTGTTAAATTTCCTTTACAAAAGTTTCAATTACACAGAAATTGTGAATTTCTCTCGTTGGATGCCACATACCTCATGCTACAGGCCTGGTATCAGAAGAATTTTTTTCCTATCATGCTTTAAAAGGATCAGGAATAGCAATGTGAACTATTATGCCTTTATGTATTACAGATTTGCCTCCCTTGCAGGTAGATATCCATTGTGACATCATCATTTTGTGAGTAAAATTCACATTGTTTTCTCAAAAATGTATGATGTTATGCTCACAAACACATGATGTCACAATCAATACCTACCCACAAGGGCACATAACTCTGTAACATGCAAAAATCGAATTATAACATAGTATATGAGTTCATACGAGTGGGAGAAAATGAGAAATAAGAGTGGAGAAAGCAATCTCTTTATCATATATGTATAGAACATTCTCGGGATTAGTTAAAGAACAAGATTAAAATCACTTGAATATTTCACTTAATATTTCTAATACATTTGTATTGATGAAATATGCTATTTAGAGCAAGTGCGAATCGTGTTACCCAATACCATATTACGTGCCCTTATATAACCTAACTGTGGTAAAACAGTTAAGCTGTATAACATAGCCTTCCAGTTGTTGTATATGGCATAATATACATGTATGCACAGAACACAGACTTAACGAGATGGACAAGTACGTTTGTACTTAACTGACACCATCAACATAGATTGACAGAATAAAGCAATAACTTTGACCAGCACTGACCATCGCACAATATCAATTTTACAGATTATCTGACAATATTTGGAAATTTCACAGCAAATTAAATCATTGAACACAATCAAGAAAGTATCTAATATATTTTGTAATTTCAATATAAATATGAATCTAGGAACTCCAAAACAGTCAAATATAATTTGGGAGAAAAGCCCATATAAAGAGAGAGATAATGTCTGTCAAACAATAAAGCCATTTGGGAAGAAAGATCACAAAGCCATATTTATAAATAGAACTTTGGACAATTAGTGGAAACAAAGAGAGAGAGCAGGGAGGGGTGGGGATGTCACGTTAAGCAGACGACACCTCCCAGTAACATTTCTCATTGTGATACAGATATATTTTATATAGAAGCAGCAGGTGTGATGTGTACACATAACATAGTCACATGCCATTGGTGCATGTGTACTCACATTTGATGTCCCGTGTACCTGTATGTAAATATTCCATCATGAACATTCTCAGACCATAATTACTCACTTTGTAGTTTACAGTACGCTTGTACTCGAAATCACACTTAATTGTCACAAGATATGTGCAAAATTCCCAACATGACCTCTTCTCAGTACAGGAATTGAAACCGCATCACAAAACCATAAAATATTCTTTCAGAAGCACTACTCACGCATATTGTGTAGAATCAGTTTTTTTAAAGAAATTTCCATATCCCTAAACTTGTCTGTAAATTCTGTTAAGGTATTTCATCTTTACTAAATATCAATAATAATTTTGATATACAGAGCATAATTCAATCTAAATTCAAAACTTAATATAATTATGGATTAAAATATTTTCTAGTTTTTTTAGCATTTATATGCACTGATTCATTTCAGACTCTAAATTAGAAAAAGAAAATCTAAAAGCAAAGTTTTAGAATAACCCATCACATTTCTTTACAAGCAAGTTACTTAAACCAAAATGCATGAACATATACAAGATAATCCTTTCACAGCAAACACAAACCATGTATTGTTTACCAAATACAATATCAAAAGTTCAAAAAGTTCTGTTATACACAGAATAGTCATTGTAACTTACTGGTATCCAAATCTTTTAAAAGAAAATGTGGTATTGTTTTGTTTACTAATTCTATTTCTTTTTAGATCTATGCATCAACTACTTCAAAAAGCATCTATTTGTAAATTACTGGTATCCAAATCTTTCAAAGAAAATGTGGTATTGCTTTGTTTACTAGTTCTATTTCTTTTTAGATCTATGCATCAACTACTTCAAAAAGCATCTAGGTTGACAACTGCCTATTTGTGAAGCTTGACATTCAAATCAAGAGAAAAGCGTCTGCTACTATTTGGTAAAACATGTGTACATAACATCAGGAAGACACAGGATCCTTTGTGACACTTACTTTTAGTGACATTTCTGAGTTTGAATGTTCATATACCAGGGTATGAGGCTGACCGTCTGCAAAATTTCCTGCCAAACTCAATCCATCTGTAGATGAAATGTCAAACATACACTTCAATCTTCAAGAACAATACAAATCTATGGATTGTTTTTCAATTCTGTTTTTCATTGAATTTATTTGGAGTTTAGGCTCTGATTTTTTGCTATGTTCTTTTATTTTGTTTTTCCTTGAATTTCATTTTGTATCTTAGCATAACCTTTATAAATATCCAAATAAATAAGAGATCCCAGAGGGATCTTGGCACCCACCAAAGAATGATCTATGTCTGACAATGGAAAGAGGGATCTTTTCCCTGCTTTTCAAACTTTTTCAAATATACTAAATTTGTACATATGAAATTTAAGACAGATCCCTTCATTATTTTCTGAGAAACAGTGTTGAAATCCAAGATGGCGGGTTCTTGGCCATCTTGTTGACAGATCAGTCCCAAAGGTACTATGCACAACTAGGGCCCAAGGGGAACATATGCATGAAATTTGAGATATCCCTTCAATAATTTCTGACAAATAGCAGTATCAAAATCTCAGATGGTGGCTGGTCGACCACCTTGTTGACCCATCAGTAACAAAATGCAATATGCAAAACTAGGGCCCAAGGTGAACCTAGATATGAAATTTGAGATAGATCCCTTCTGTACTTTCAGAGAAATACCAGTAACAAACTCTAACTATTAAAATCAAAGATGGCTGCCAGGTGGCCATCTTGTTGACCTATAAGTCCCAAAATGCAATATGCACAACTAGAGCCCTAAGGGAACCTACATGTGAAATTTGAGAATGATCCCTTCACTACTTGATGAGAAATATCAGTAACAAACTTCAATTATCAAAATCCAAGATGAAGGGCTGTCGGCCATCTTGTTGGCTGATCAGTCCAAAAATGCAATTTGCACAACTAAGGGCTAAGGGGAACCTACCTATAAAATAGGAGAAATATCCCTTCAGTACTTTCTGAGAAATAGCGGTAACAAACTTCAACTATCAAAATCCAAGATAGCTGCCTGGCGGCCATTTTGTTCAACGATCGGTCCCAAAATAAAATATGCGTGACTAGGGTCCTAAGGGAACCTACATATGAAATTTGATAAAGATCCCTTCAGTACTTACTGATAAACAGCTGTAACAATCTTCAACTATCAACATCCAAGATGGCCACCTGGTGGCCATCTTGTTGACTGATTGTTCCCACAATGCAATATGCACAACTAGGGCCCTAGGGGAACCTACATTTGAAATTTGAAAATGATCCCTTTTGTACTTTCTGAGAAATAGAGGTAACAAGAATTGTTAATGGCGGACGGAGGAACGGACACACGGACGGAAGGACAGAAGGGCGGACGACGAACCAGGGACGAAAGGCGATTTGAATAGCCCACCATCTGATGATGGTGGGCTAAACACTAGAAGAGCATACCTAAAAGAAAAAAAAATATTCAAATCTTTAATTATCATATGAAAGTAATTAACAAGTGTAATATCATTTCATTTAACGTTTAGAGAACTTGAAGCTTACTACCAATGAATCAATATATACGTTTATTGGTGTTTATTGATAAAACAGAGCATACCTAAAAGAAAAAAAAATATTCAAATCTTTAATTATCATATGAAAGTAATTAACAAGTGTAATATAATTTCATTTAACGTTTAGAGAACTTGAAGCTTACTACCAATGAATCAATATATACGTTTATTGGTGTTTATTGATAAAACAGTGGTACTCTTACGGTGAATCTGGCCTTGGCTCGTGGTCACATGGACACCCTCGTCAGGTTTCATCCAGAGCGTGACAAAGTCATGATCAGTGTGGCTAAAAACCAGACAAAAATCTGTATATATTACATATTTCAGGGGAACACCTTATTTTTACACTTTTCATAAAAGAAACATCTGCACTAAAAATGACCGCATTAAATGCATTTCTAAATTATGTGAATCAATGTGATTGTACATTATAGCATTAACATATTCAAAACATATTTCTATATTAACAGAATGTCAGCAGCTAGCAGTTTAAAAAAGACAAAAGGGGGGCGTAACTCAACAGATCACCTTTAACCTTCAGCTGAGAACAGAACCTTGACCTTTGACTTTAATTTGGAGATATAACCTTGCACTGACCTTATACTAAGAATATATCTTACCTTGAACTGATAACAACAATGAGAACCATTGGTTCGCTTCCAGTAGCGTTAGTCTGAAAGACGAGGGAAATCCTCTCCGTGTATGTCCGTCGTGCCTGACCATTTGGACTGAACATATATTCCACCACAGACTGGCCATCAAATGTTCCTGATGCCTCTACATAAAGTAAACAAGCATGGAAGAAGTCAAGGTTTTGATCAAATTTTTACCTTTATGCCTTCTCTGGGTCCCCGTCTTATATGCAGAGAGCAGTAATAACAGTATTTTATTTTTTCCTTGTCAAATCAAATATGATAGATTTAATTATTATAACTCAGTTTTAATAATCACATTTATTTTTATTTCTAACATTTTGTATACGTGTTTACCCTGATTTTAATAAAGCTCATCTGGATTTATCCTGATGAGTTGTTTGATGCTATAAACTAACCTTTACACACTGTGTAACAGCTGAGGCTGTGATTATCTCCCTTGTTACAGTGATTATCTCCCTTGTTACAGTGATTATCCCCCTTGTTACAGTGATTATATTTCCCCTTGTAACAGTGGTTATCTCCCTTGTTACAGTGAGTATCCCCCTTGTTACAGTGATTATCCCTCTTGTGACAGTGATTATCCCCCTTGTCACAGTGATTATCCCCCTTGTTACAGTGATTATCCCCCTTGTTACAGTGATTACTCCCTTGTTACAGTAATTACCCCAGTGATTACCCCCTTGTTACAGTAATTATTCCCCTTGTTACAGTGATTATCCCCCTTGTCATAGTGATTATCCCCCTTGTTACAGTGTTTATCCCTCTTGTGACAGTGATTATCTCCCTTGTTACAGTAATTATCTCCCTTGTCATAGTGATTATCCTCCTTGTTACAGTGATTATCTCCCTTGTCACAGTGATTATTCCTCCTTGTTTTATCTGTACCTACCTATATCACACTGTTTTCCGGCGTAGGCGGTGTTGGTACAGTCACACTGGTACTCACTAAGCCCCCACTTCTCCCAGCAGAAGCCACCATTGTGGCAGGGCTTGTTTACACAGCCACTGTGGCAGGCTCCCTCTACACCTAAAACATGATACAAATTTAAGTATGTTTCTAATGTCTTTGATCTTTTGTATTATAGAAATTATGTGCATATGTGGTATTCAATATATCAATTATTGCATAAATTACTTTACAAAAATAAAATGTTCTCTGAAGAGAGAATGTTTTTGGTTTTGTTCATTCTCATGCCATTAAATGTACAATAAACAACAATAAGAAATGTTTCAGAGCATAATGTTCCTGACTCCATATTTCAATGCAGGAATCTGGATGAGATAGAAACATGGGATCGGACAGTACAGGACAGGATAGGACAGGGTTCACAAGGAAAACACAATGTACTTATCCATTTAACAGGGAGGACATTCAATATAAACGTGTCATTCCTCACCTGGTGTGTATCTAGCTAACCCCTGAAGGGAGATAACTCTGTCTCCAATCTTTAGACCCCTCATACAACCATTGAGGGTAGGGATACTGGTCCTTTGGCTGGAACTGCCACCAACAAACATACGAACAAAGGGGGAGGACTCTGCATCTCTCAGTGGAAACACAGTTTCCCGTATCTCTGTAAAGAGTTATTAAAAAGTCAGATATAATACTTTATAAGGATATCAAGCTTCACAGAAAAGTAAGAAATATTTTTATTTTAAAAAAAAGATCAATGTATTTCTTAAGCCTTGAATCTTGCAAATAATGAGTCACATTTCTTTCAAGAAAACTTTCTGTTCTGAAATGATAATGCAGTTAAATAAAGATTTATTTATAAATAAAACTTTTTATTAGAAACATAATTGTTCTTAAATAGATTGTTCATTAAAATGTTCAATACAAACACATTTATAAACACATTAATTCAAGTTTTTTTATCCCCTGCCCAACGAAGTTGGCGGGGGATGTACAAATGGGTTCAGTCCGTCCGTCCGTACAAATGGTTTCCGGAGCATTTTTCCAAGAAACTTCATACACACATTGGTCTTATGGTCTAGTAGTGCCTTTTGCTATTTTTAGGTTTCATTTTTTGCATTTTTTCCGTAACCATGGAAACATTGCTGAAAATATCATATTTTTGTACCAGGTTCGTTTCCGGAGCATAACTCTAAAACCAGAAGAGATATTTCCACGAAACTTCATAGACACATTGGTCTTATGGTCTAGTATTGCCTTTTGCTATTTTAAGGTTTTCACTTTTTGTACTTTTTTCTGTAACCATGGAAACATTGCTGAAAATGGCAGATTTTTGTGTAAGAATCGTTTCCGGAGCATAACTCTAAAACCAGCAGAGATATTTCCATGAAACTTCATGGACACATTGTTCTTATGGTCTAGTAGTGCCTTTTGCTATTTTTAGGTTTTCATTTTTTGCACTTTTTCCGTAACCATGGAAACATTGCTGAAAATATCATGGTAAATGGTAAATGTTACTTTGCAAAACTCCACCCATCTTAGTGTATATAGTCTAATATAAATGTCAAGGCTGTATACCTGATTCAACAATTGCAGCCCCGCTCTACTTGAATTATACACCATCTTTCTTTAGCTCAACTTCCTTTTTCCTGTTTTTTCCATACACATAAGTCTCCACAATCAAACTTACTTCAGCTTTGATATCTCCGTTGGCGGGGGATCTGAATGACTATGTCCTTGTTTTGATCATTATAACTAAGCTACAAGAATACTTTGTTAATTGATTGCCAGTGTTTTATTGAGATCCAAGTAAAGTCAGCCTTACCTCCCGTGTTAAAGGGCTGGTCCGAGTATTGACTTAATTTGAGGGTACGGAAGGGTACGATGGTTTGTTGGTCGTCCAGTATCAGTTTAACTCCACGGTTTCCGCCTTGTAAGAACTGGATTACTACCTGTTTCCAAGTACCATCTGCTACGCCTGCAACCAAACAGAATACTGTTACCATGGCATCAGATGTCAAAGGTCAGCTTCATAGTAGTAAATTTACCTTCTAGAGCCGAAATAAGCAACTATTCTATAAAAATATATTTTGATTTCTCAGCCATCATGTAATTGATCAATTTTAGTTCACCATATGGAAATGGCAAGAAGACTTTCTTACAGTTTGTTGGATATTAAGATAAGTTAATATCATATCATATAAGATTTATTAGATCTGATGTATGTGATAATCCTGCCTTGAAAGTTTACAGGTGGAATTTGGTGGGTTCATCTTTCAATGAATAGCTGTTCTGTGTAATGTAGTATCATACAAAAGGCCCTTTATTTGCCTTAAAAAAATAGCATTTGTCAAACTTTCATTAGAAGTTACAGCCACAACAGCACAGTCCAGGCCCCAATTTCTCGAAACAAACTGAAGTCCAAAACTGACTTAAGTCATACATTTCCATGTAAGTTACATAAAGAGAAAAACTTAAGTTTTGACTTAGTCTGCACTTTTGTTTCGAGAAATCGGGGCCAGTTCATTCCGAAATTCTCATACACAGAATGCTGCAAGTAGGAGTTGCAAACCGTCAGTAAATTTTTAACAAGACAGTCATTAGCTACTGCATTCAAACCCTGCATTGAATGATTTTTGATATTCATGATGCAACAAACAAACAGAACTTACCATCAACAACTAGAACTCCTTCTTTGATTACATCAAAGTGGTTATAACTGAGACGAAGCTGGCGCCGACCTGTCACCTCGAGTTGTACAAAGTTGTTAAGATGGTCATACATGTAGAGGAGAAGAGCACGAGGGTTCGACGTCCTATAACTTACAATAATGGTGGACTCTAACATGCCGAGGTCATCACTATCATCTATCTCCAGATATGATGTTATTGAACCGTTGAACGATATAGCATCTTCATTGATATCTGTAAAACAAATAATACCAAATGAATGTACATAGAAATCATTTAAAAAAAAAACAATATTTGAATAAGACAATTCAGCTACCGGTATTTAAGTTCCACATTGATAGTAGTACAAAATATATTCTAGATGCTCCTATAGACTAAATGAGGTTCTATTATATTTATATAGGTCACCAAATTTTAAAATATAGGTCACAGTGCCCTTGTTTTTAGACACAATGATGAGCTCTACCGTGATACAGTTTAAAG
Source organism: Argopecten irradians (assembly GCF_041381155.1). NCBI lineage: Eukaryota > Metazoa > Mollusca > Bivalvia > Pectinida > Pectinidae > Argopecten > Argopecten irradians. The sequence continues at coordinate 24,192,604 of NC_091139.1, forward strand.
CTCCAGTCACGTGTAGATCAGGATATATATAGCTTAAACATATTTTTATATTTGATGAAGATTAATGGACAAAATATAGGTCACAGTGACCTATTTTTTCAACATTATGTCTTATTTATATATTAAAGATTTCAGAAAAGTATAGTACCATCTCTTAAATCCATTTTTTATTTGTGTGTAACAACCATAATGTAGCCCAATTGCGTAGTAAATATATCCCAAATTACTACCACAGAAATCCTAATTACTACAAAATGAAAGAAATGTTCTCAATATTTTATAAGAAACTATATATAAATGTCAGTTTGTTCATCCAAAAAATAGTCAAGTTATTATAACACACTTGTATTACCCAGCATTGTGATTATGTAGTAGATAAGTTTATTATATTTATAGTTACAATTATGAAATGTTAAAATGTATGTATTTTTCCATATTTTCTCTGCAAATAATGTGACATTTTGCCTGTCATGCATCCATTCTGTTAAAAATGTCTGACCTCTTGTTATACACTATTTTGTGTGTCTGAGTGAATAAATAAAATCTTGAAAAAATCTTATCAATGACGACTACTACTCACTGATCTCACAGCTATGGCCCATGTGTGCCCAGGAGTTAGCACATCTACACTGGTAAGTGCCCCAGCCCTCTACACACGTAGCTCCGTTCTGACAGGGCTCTGCCCAGCAGGAGGCCGTGCAGCCTGGCTTTACCTCCGGGTAGCTTTACACAAAATACATAGTGACATAATTGACAAATTATACAGGTTATGACCTAAATAGTTCACATTATGTACAATCAAACCTTATTAAAAAAAATCTGAGGAACAATGGAAAAACTTTTGACCTATCCAGGAACTTCCAGTCACAGGAATTTAAATCTAAAGCAAAAAGTGTGGTTGACAATTTTATCAACAAGGTTTTTGAGTTATACAAGGTTTTGAAGCAGTGTGATAAACATACACATGTACTACCGATTGATGCCAAAAAAGGTACAAATTTTAAATTTGAGGTCAAATGTTAAAGGTCATACCTGGGGTCAGTGTCAATGGTAAGATCGTGATGAATGCCGTTGTAGACCATGCCACGTACACAGCCCACAAGTCCAGGGGTCTCTTCAAACATCTCTCTGTAGAAGGATGACAATTCAAATTATTATAATGGGCATATATTGTAAACCATGTTCATAATATAGTGAAATGTTGTTGATTTCCTGTCATGCACAATGACAGGTTATATCCAGATTTATGTCCCTTGTTAGAGTTGCCATGCTCTCACAGAAAATACATTTGCCAGGTACCTAGATCTTGTATACATCCCTTCAGCCTTAAAAGCAGGCCATCATTGTTAAACTTATTCACCCCTGAAAATATAATATTCAATATTTCTACCTTTGAATCAGAAGAGTCTAAATGTGTCTTGGGGGGTAAATGAGATATTGTTACCAGAGTTTGAATCAGAAGAGTCTAAATGTGTCTTCGGGGGTAAATGAGATATTGTTACCAGAGTGTGTCTTGGGGGGGTAAATGAGATATTGTTACCAGAGTTTGAATCAGAAGAGTCTAAATGTGTCTTGGGGGGTAAATGAGATATTGTTACCAGAGTTTGAATCAGAAGAGTCTAAATGTGTATTGGGGTTAAATGAGATATTGTTACCAGAGTTTGAATCAGAAGAGTCTAAATGTGTCTTCGGGGGTAAATGAGATATTGTTACCAGAGTTTGAATCAGAAGAGTCTAAATGTGTCTTGGGGGTAAATGAGATATTGTTACCAGAGTTTGAATCAGAAGAGTCTAAATGTGTCTTGGGGGGTAAATGAGATATTGTTACCAGAGTTTGAATCAGAAGAGTCTAAATGTGTCTTGGGGGGTAAATGAGATATTGTTACCAGAGTTTGAATCAGAAGAGTCTAAATGTGTCTTGGGGGGTAAATGAGATATTGTTACCAGAGTTTGAATCAGAAGAGTCTAAATATGTGTCTTGGGGGGTAAATGAGATATTGTTACCAGAGTTTGAATCAGAAGAGTCTAAATGTGTCTTGGGGGTAAATGAGATATTGTTACCAGAGTTTGAATCAGAAGAGTCTAAATGTGTCTTGGGGGGTAAATGAGATATTGTTACCAGAGTTTGAATCAGAAGAGTCTAAATGTGTCTTCGGGGGGTAAATGAGATATTGTTACCAGAGTTTGAATCAGAAGAGTCTAAATGTGTCTTTGGGGGTAAATGAGATATTGTTACCAGAGTTTGAATCAGAAGAGTCTAAATGTGTCTTTGGGGGGTAAATGAGATATTGTTACCAGAGTTTGAATCAGAAGAGTCTAAATGTGTCTTCGGGGGGGTAAATGAGATATTGTTACCAGAGTTTGAATCAGAAGAGTCTAAATGTGTCTTGGGGGGTAAATGAGATATTGTTACCAGAGTTTGAATCAGAAGAGTCTAAATGTGTCTGGGGGTAAATGAGATATTGTTACCAGAGTTTGAATCAGAAGAGTCTAAATGTGTCTTGGGGGGTAAATGAGATATTGTTTACCAGAGTTTGAATCAGAAGAGTCTAAATGTGTCTTTGGGGGGTAAATGAGATATTGTTACCAGAGTTTGAATCAGAAGAGTCTAAATGTGTCTTTGGGGGGTAAATGAGATATTGTTACAGAGTTTGAATCAGAAGAGTCTAAATGTGTCTTTGGGGGTAAATGAGATATTGTTACCAGAGTTTGAATCAGAAGAGTCTAAATGTGTCTTGGGGGTAAATGAGATATTGTTACCAGAGTTTGAATCAGAAGAGTCTAAATGTGTCTTGGGGGGTAAATGAGATATTGTTACCAGAGTTTGAATCAGAAGAGTCTAAATGTGTCTTGGGGGGTAAATGAGATATTGTTACCAGAGTTTGAATCAGAAGAGTCTAAATGTGTCTTGGGGGGGTAAATGAGATATTGTTACCAGAGTTTGAATCAGAAGAGTCTAAATGTGTCTAGGGGGTAAATGAGATATTGTTACCAGAGTTTGAATCAGAAGAGTCTAAATGTGTCTTGGGGGGTAAATGAGATATTGTTACCAGAGTTTGAATCAGAAGAGTCTAAATGTGTCTTCGGGGGTAAATGAGATATTGTTACCAGAGTTTGAATCAGAAGAGTCTAAATGTGTCTTCGGGGGTAAATGAGATATTGTTACCAGAGTTTGAATCATTGAATCAGAAGAGTCTAAATGTGTCTTCGGGGGTAAATGAGATATTGTTACCAGAGTTTGAATCAGAAGAGTCTAAATGTGTCGGGGGGTAAATGAGATATTGTTACCAGAGTTTGAATCAGAAGAGTCTAAATGTGTCTTGGGGGGTAAATGAGATATTGTTACCAGAGTTTGAATCAGAAGAGTCTAAATGTGTCTTCGGGGGTAAATGAGATATTGTTACCAGAGTTTGAATCAGAAGAGTCTAAATGTGTCTTTGGGGGTAAATGAGATATTGTTACCAGAGTTTGAATCAGAAGAGTCTAAATGTGTCTTGGGGGGTAAATGAGATATTGTTACCAGAGTTTGAATCAGAAGAGTCTAAATGTGTCTTGGGGGGTAAATGAGATATTGTTACCAGAGTTTGAATCAGAAGAGTCTAAATGTGTCTTGGGGGGTAAATGAGATATTGTTACCAGAGTTTGAATCAGAAGAGTCTAAATGTGTCTTGGGGGGTAAATGAGATATTGTTACCAGAGTTTGAATCAGAAGAGTCTAAATGTGTCTTGGGGGGTAAATGAGATATTGTTACCAGAGTTTGAATCAGAAAGAAGAGTCTAAATGTGTCTTGGGGGGTAAATGAGATATTGTTACCAGAGTTTGAATCAGAAGAGTCTAAATGTGTCTTGGGGGGTAAATGAGATATTGTTACCAGAGTTTGAATCAGAAGAGTCTAAATGTGTCTTGGGGGGTAAATGAGATATTGTTACCAGAGTTTGAATCAGAAGAGTCTAAATGTGTCTTGGGGGGTAAATGAGATATTGTTACCAGAGTTATATTGTTACCAGAGTTTGAATCAGAAGAGTCTAAATGTGTCTTGGGGGGTAAATGAGATATTGTTACCAGAGTTTGAATCAGAAGAGTCTAAATGTGTCTTGGGGGGTAAATGAGATATTGTTACCAGAGTTTGAATCAGAAGAGTCTAAATGTGTCTTGGGGGGTAAATGAGATATTGTTACCAGAATTAAATTTTAAAAAAGGATAACCTACCCGGGCAGTCCTCCCAGGTAGAGGAGTCCAGAGAAGATGGGTTCATCAGATGTCCAGACCTCTGGGATCGCCACGATCTGTTGTTGTCGTGACACACTACAGCGGATGTCCTGTTGACTTCGTTCCACACGTATCTGTTTCCATTCACCGGTATTCAATGGTTCATCTGTCTGAATGTCCGATACAAATTCAACATCATTTATCACGAAGAAAAAGCGCATTGACCGAGCTGAAAAATAAAATACATTTATAACATTATAAATTGAACTTCTGTATAGGTTTATATTTACAGCAAATGTAAATCTTAATATTTTTTGTGCAACATGGACATTTAAATGGAAACAACAGAGACGTATGCTCCAAAGTTTAGCACCAAGCTTTGAGAAATGTATAATTTAAGTTAGGCTGACCAGAAAATCCTGATTCAGTAAAATTGAATAAAAAGAGCTTATTTATGGCTGTACACATCAGCCTCTCGGCCCTTTTGCCAGACTAAATAACATGTTATAGAAGGCCTATTGTATAGTAACCTGAGCTAGTAGGGAAAATGTTGTGACCATAGAAACCTCATTGCAACGGCACAGACTGGTACCTTTATTTTCAAAAGTTGGGAGCAGCAAAGTGTAGATCAATAAAAGATGCCTGGACTTAAAGAAGGATGAACCTGGAGTACCTGGACAAATATCACCAACCCACTACCTGACTAAGCTAATCACTGCCCCTAACTTAAGCCCATTCTTACCTGACAACATCTCTATACTGAACATGTTTGAGTTATTGTACTGTGGGCTCTGATGTAGGAGGAGGGCGGTCGGCTGATGGGTACGGAAGCTGAATCGCAGGTCAGACGACGTCCACGCAGGAAGGACAATGTGGGCCATCTGGGTTGTAAATGTCACTGCATGGTCTAATTTGTTGTCATCTATCAATAAAATAGTTACTGACGTTAAACCAGATATTTATCCACATAACCTGTCCGAGTTTTACAAGACATTTATTATCTGACCATATCTTACAGTAATGATCTATTTTAGAGTTACTAGCCTTCATTTGATCTCTCACCAAATGGTTTAACAATAGCATGACCATTGATGGAGACAGAGAAGAGAATACATGGATTTAATACTTACAACTACCGGTACTCTTAGGAGCACACGTACTAGGAACTGATATCAAAAACAATGGCAACAGTTATAGTAGTTGACAAACATATATGATTATATACTTACTACTTCCCCAACACCTAAGGGGCCCTAGGGTTATGTTGGCTGTCCCCTTAGAAGACCCTGCTCTCTTGTTTAAGATTGTTAGTTCAGTGATGGGCAACTTTGCTTTTACATAGTTATCTCCCTTGTCAACTACAATGGAGGCTTTGGCTGCAAAAAGAGATTATATATACTTAATCTTTTGTTTTCTTCTGTCTCTTTTCATAAGATATAATATTATGATTATGATTTTATGATAATCTTATTGATTACAGACAATATGCAACGTACAAAATAATTATATCTCATAAAACAGAAGTAATTTCAATTACTTGAGATTCACCAAATTAAGAATGGCCTGTAACCCTACCTCTGTCACACATGCATTGGGGCCCCGCCGCATCGACATTTACCCCCGCACCAATGTTTTTATGCGCCATAACTTAAAAATTAAAATCGAGACCGCCGCATCGAACGCACCCCAAATTTCCATTCGAACTCTCCCGAAATGTCCATTCGAAAACGCACCCGGAAATCGGCTCCAATTTTAGTGTGTACCTTTCATTTCCGGTAAAAAAAATGGCTGCCGATGTCAGCATTTGCTCAAAACGGAATGTTTCCTCCCAGGATTATGTTTTTTCAACTGGTTTTCTTTGGATATAGTGACGATTGAGATATTTCAAAGCTGTTCTTAAAGACTGAGTAAGAATTTACATTTTCTACACATGTTTTCATTGATTTTCATGTCCTTCAAGTGAGAAAAAAATAAAATGTTATCTACCGCATTTGTTTTCAGAGAAATAAAAAATAAAAAAATATTCCCGCCGCCCGCACTGACTTTTTAAAAAAGTGGCCTGAGAAACTAACAATTAATTTTTTTTGGCCTAACCCTACCTCTGTCACACATGCAGCCATTGGCTGGACATTGGTTGCCTAGGGAACAGGCACAGTGTCCAGGTATATCTGTGCCGATGGATTCCACACTCTGTCCACTAGCCGCTCGGAAAAATGTCAGGTCTCCAAGTCTGCGTAGAAAATGACAGTAAAACTATCATAACTAGAAGAAATAGAACAACTGAACTTATCTGATAGGAGTATGATAAAAGCTATACTGAACAGATAGGAGCATATTTACAGCTATACTGAACAGATAGAAGCATATTAACAGCTAACTGACCTGATAGGAGCACGGTAACAGCTATACTGACCTGATAGGAGCATATTAACAGCTAACTAACCTGATAGGAGCACGGTAACAGCTATACTGACCTGATAGGAGCATATTAACAGCTATACTGACCTGATAGGAGCACGGTAACAGCTATACTGAACAGATAGAAGCATATTAACAGCTAACTGACCTGATAGGAGCACGGTAACAGCTATACTGACCTGATAGGAGCATATTAACAGCTATACTGACCTGATAGGAGCACGGTAACAGCTATACTGACCTGATAGGAGCATATTAACAGCTATACTGACCTGATAGGAGCACGGTAACAGCTATACTCCACATACTGTTGACATTCAGCAGACAATCTTGACAGCTTAAGAAGGACCTCATGATTCATTTCTCTGTTGATATGAAAAATAAGTTTGTGTTAAAATTGTAAGAATAGAAAGCTCAACAAATGTTTTGTTGTGAGGACACTGGACGAGATGGGCTTCTCACCCAAAGGTGATGTGAAGAAGTCCATGACCATTATTAGCGTAGTTTACACCTGGTCATGCTAGTATTATACAAACACGTATTCCAGTGTGATTGTAAACTACAACTGCCACTATTGGGACTCTATGCATATTGAGCAATTGAACCACAATTTTATTCAAATGAAACAGAAATAATTTGACTTTTATAGTAAGTATACAATGATATTCTCCATCCTGTCAAGCTCTATAGATGTTACCTGTAGGTTAGCACTTTTTTCAGCTCTCCCAAGCCAGGGTCTCGAACTGTAGTTTCTGGGTCTAGGTTGTGTTCCACCACGGTCGCTCCAGTTAGGTCAAGGGCTCCCTGAGGGTCAAGGGTGGTGTGCTCCATTTTACACTGGGCGTGGCGGGGCTCCATTGGCCCCTCACCGTCTACATCCAATAGGTAGGCCCCTGATTGTGTGTATCCTGCCTGGTAGTATTCATCACAGGTCTGCTTGTATCGTGCTGAAAATAAATATGTTTGTTTACAACAAGCGTAGTAAGTGTTGTTTAAACAATACAAATCTCAACAGGCTATGGAAATGCAATGATTTGTCAAATAATTCAATTAGAAAAGAAATAGGCTTTTAACCCATAATCCTGAAACCCAAAACTTGTTAAAAATATTTCAATTCTCAATACCAGTAAGTATGCTCTGTTGTTTTCAATAAAGAAATCAATCTGCTAGCAAGTTAAATGATTTGTAAAATTAACAACAGAGACCTTGATCTTCTTGTTGGCTAACAAAAATACAAATGAACTGGAATAACACAGATACTAATCCTCAAGTATATATCGAGGCTTTTAAAACTGTTTCAAGAGAAAAATGTTCTTTTCAGTTTTGAATTGTTAGCAGGTATTTCAAGAAGGAAGTGGCAGGCTTTTCTAAGTACTTACGGAAATGACAAGTTTTTCCTGTGTAAGATGTTGCTTCACAGTTACATGAAATACCGTCCCAGTCGGCTAGACACTGACCACCATGTTGACATGGCGGGCCGTAACGACAGTGGTCCACAAGGTCACAGCCGTCAAGAAACACGCCGTCCACCACGTCACGATTGTCCATCAGTTTTATGGGGTCAATTGTCTCATTCTGAAGCTTCAGGTTTCTAATACAACCAACAAATCCAATGTTTTCTGAAATGAAAAGGCAAAACATTTAGCTAAAGATTTTACTAATACAAATAGTTCTTTAATTCTACAGTTCTTTGAGACCACCATGGACAAGCTCCAGTTAACCTATTTCAAGCTTCAAAAGTAGTTCTTACACCTGTACTTTATATAATAAGGACAACACCCACAGCAATAGTTCTACTGCATGTAGACACGGTCATTACACCTATACACTTTAGGGACAAAGCCCATGATGGTTTCACTGACATAGATAGGTTCATTACCTGTATAGACTTTAGGGACATGGCTTACACTGATGGCACCACTGACATAGATAGGTTCATTACCTGTATAGACTTTAGGGACAAAGCCCATGATGATGGCACCACGGACATAGATAGGTTCATTACCTGTATAGACTTTAGGGACAAAGCCCCATGATGGCACCACTGACATAGATAGGTTCATTACCTGTATAGACTTTAGGGACAAAGCCCACAATGATGGCACCACTGACGTAGATTGGTTCATTACCTGTATAGACTTTAGGGACAAAGCCCATGATGATGGCACCACTGACATAGATAGGTTCATTACCTGTATAGACTTTAGGGACAAAGCCCACGATGATGGCACCACTGACATAGATAGGTTCATTACCTGTATAGACTTTAGGGACAAAGCCCATGAGATGGCCACACGATGATGGCATTACCACTGACATGATGGTTCTTTTTTTTAGGTTCATTACCTGTATAGACTTTAGGGACAAAGCTTATGATGATGGCACCACTGACATAGATAGGTTCATTACCTGTATAGACTTTAGGGACAAAGCCCATGATGATGGTTTCACTGACATAGATAGGTTCATTACCTGTATAGACTTTAGGGACAAAGCCCACACTGATGGCACCACTGACATAGATAGGTTCATTACCTGTATAGACTTTAGGGACAAAGCCCATGATGATGGCATCACTGACATAGATAGGTTCATTACCTGTATAGACTTTAGGGACAAAGCCCATGATGGCACCACTGACATAGATAGGTTCATTACCTGTATAGACTTTAGGGACAAAGCCCACGATGATGGCACCACTGACATAGATAGGTTCATTACCTGTATAGACTTTAGGGACAAAGCCCACGATGATGGCACCACTGACATAGATAGGTTCATTACCTGTATAGACTTTAGGGACAAAGCCCATGATGATGGCACCACTGACATAGATAGGTTCATTACCTGTATAGACTTTAGGGACAAAGCCCACTATGATGGCACCACTGACATAGATAGGTTCATTACCTGTATAGACTTTAGGGACAAAGCCCAAAATGGCACCACTGACATAGATAGGTCCATTACCTGTATAGACTTTAGGGACAAAGCCCATGATGATGGCACCACTGACATAGATAGGTTCATTACCTGTATAGACTTTAGGGACAAAGCCCACGATGATGGCACCACTGACATAGATAGGTTCATTACCTGTATAGACTTTAGGGACAAAGCCCACGATGATGGCACCACTGACATAGATAGGTTCATTACCTGTATAGACTTTAGGGACAAAGCCCAATGATGGCACCACTGACATAGATAGGTTCATTACCTGTATAGACTTTAGGGACAAAGCCCACTATGATGGCACCACTGACATAGATAGGTTCATTACCTGTATAGACTTTAGGGACAAAGCCCACTATGATGGCACCACTGACATAGATAGGTTCATTACCTGTATAGACTTTAGGGACAAAGCCCACTATGATGATACCACTGACGTAGATTGGTTCATTACCTGTATAGACTTTAGGGACAAAGCCCACGATGATGGCACCACTGACATAGATAGGTTCATTACCTGTATAGACTTTAGAGACAAAGCCAAATGGCACCACTGACATAGATAGGTTCATTACCTGTATAGACTTTAGGGACAAAGCCCACTATGATGGCACCACTGACATAGATAGGTTCATTACCTGTATAGACTTTAGGGACAAAGCCCACTATGATGGCACCACTGACATAGATAGGTTCATTACCTGTATAGACTTTAGGGACAAAGCCCACTATGATGATACCACTGACGTAGATTGGTTCATTACCTGTATAGACTTTAGGGACAAAGCCCACGATGATGGCACCACTGACATAGATAGGTTCATTACCTGTATAGACTTTAGGGACAAAGCCAAATGGCACCACTGACATAGATAGGTTCATTACCTGTATAGACTTTAGACTTTAGGGACAAAGCCCACTATGATGGCACCACTGACATAGATAGGTTCATTACCTGTATAGACTTTAGGGACAAAGCCCACTATGATGGCACCACTGACATAGATAGGTTCATTACCTGTATAGACTTTAGGGACAAAGCCCACTATGATGATACCACTGACATAGATAGGTTCATTACCTGTATAGACTTTAGGGACAAAGCCCACTATGATGGCACCACTGACATAGATAGGTTCATTACCTGTATAGACTTTAGGGACAAAGCCCACTATGATGGCACCACTGACATAGATAGGTTCATTACCTGTATAGACTTTAGGGACAAAGCCCACTATGATGGCACCACTGACATAGATAGGTTCATTACCTGTATAGACTTTAGGGACAAAGCCCACTATGATGGCACCACTGACATAGATAGGCTCATTACCTGTATAGACTTTAGGGACAAAGCCCACGATGATGGCACCACTGACGTAGACTGGTTCCCCGACTCCCTCTAGGACAACAGATCGACTTCCAATGCGTACCTTAGCAGTCCTGTAACATACACCTCTCACCTTTAGACAAAATCATGTTGTTGTTTTTTTAAAGAAAACTTTAAATTCTTAATTTAATTTTTTTTTTACATTTACCAGCTGAAACAGGAATCATGTTTATATAGAAATAAATTTTATTCAATAGATTTGCAAACATCTGTATGACTTAAAAAAAAAAAGCAGTGATACTTACCCAGCTTTAAATTCCAAGCGCAGTGCGTGCCACCGGTTGTTATTGACAACCACGGCCATTGTAGTATTCCTTGTGTGGCTTCCATTGCTAAGCGACGCGACGTAGTGTAAAAACGGTTGTCCATTTCTCACCCATACCTTTGAAATCAGAAAACAATAACATGACAAATTGAACATGTAACTGGGGTCCTGTACAGCAAACAAGACAAGTTTAAACAATATATACTGATCACTCTTGGCCTGAAACATAACAAGGGGGACCATGGTGTATGAACAGGAAAAATAATTGCAAGTACATGTGTACTCATTGAATATAAACATACCTCCAGGTTGCCTGTATCCACATTTCCTGGGGACAAGAGGTTGAAGTAGAGAAGGACGGCGTCCTGCCGCACAGTCCTAAACTCCAACTCCACCGTGAGATCCTGACCTCCGTACCCATCAAACAGCAACATTGTACCCGATTTTGGGAAGGTCATAGGAATGTCCTTGACCTTACGACAGCCCTGTTGTGGCATGGTCCCACCTTTAAGCTTGGTCAGAGGGTCGCCACCCACAAGTCGATGCAGCACCGATATTTCATTTACGTAAACACTTTTCAAACACCCCACGAAGTTCTGTGTCACCTGGAGCCCTGTGTGAGGAAAGTACAAAAGCAAGACGTGTCACCAATGATATGTTTTAAATCACATCACTAGTCATAGTGTTTAAGGACTTGTTAGTATTTCAAGGTGGAGTAAACTCATTTACCCCCAGAGACACATTTAGACTCTTCTATATCAAAGACAAGACCAGTCCATTATGAAATTTCAGCAGTGAATGGGTTAAGCTAATTGAATAAAGTACCCAAAGAGAGAGAAAATCTATGGCCTACAATCATATCAAGCTTTTACAATTTTACCTAGAAATGGAGGTAAATTTTAGATATGTCAGCACTCTTTAACAAATGAGTCACCATGACAACTTACTATAGTTTTGGACAGCATCTTTTTACTGTTATATTACCTTTTACAGATTTGTCACTATACATATATAATGCATTAAGCTTATCATATAGAAATTATACTGATAAATTTTATTGATAATTCCATTATTATACAGATATTTATCTGACTTTATACATGTTTTTTCCTCAACTCCTGTATCTAAGGGAGGTAACTCTAACATGCTTACCTAAGTTGTCCAAAGAGAGGTAACTCTAGCTTGCTTACCCAACTATTTGTCTAAAGAGAAATAACTCTATCATGCTTACCTTGTGTTGTAACAAAGTTATCTCCCCCTCCAAAGTAGATTTGTGGATCAAAGCTGAGGTGAAAGTTTTGTGGGTCCAGAGAATGTTTGTGTGATGTTCCGTCCAGTTGAAAATCAACCTCCACTGGACTGTGGACGATGGTCAGATTGTGCCACCTAAATGAGGACAAGGACAATGGTCATTTAATTAACATAAAAAAAATATCCATTCTTGAAATTCTTATAGGATGAAAGATGACTTTCATTCTACAGGATATTTGATAGTGTGGCATATGGTAAAATAAGAAAAAATTCTCTAAATGTTTTTGCTCGATGAAATGTGTATCTTACTCAAGGGGAGTTACAGTCAGTTTGAATGTCATTCCCTAGGAGAGGGTGAGCATGACATCCATAGATAGAAATATATAAATACATGTCATTATTGATTACAAGTCTGATTGACTCAGTCACCCCTGAAAGTTCATAATGGACTGGTCTAGTCTTTGATTAAGAAGAGCCTAAATGTGTGTTCAGGGGTGACTAAGTTAAGGTAACATGATATCAGTGTCCACTTCATTCATCAGTTTGTTGCTGGTCTATTAAAACAGCATGATCTTTGAAAAAAATATGATATGAAAATGTAAAACAATATTATGTGAAACAATAATTTAATAAAATCAATATTGTATAACATTTCCATGACCTGACACCAAATAATTTCACAGCTGAGCTCAAAAAAACCTGATTACAAACTATATATTCTCCATCTCCAAACCAGTGGGCTATCACATGTGTGTTATTTTATAGGGTTCCAATTCAAGTGAATCAATGAATTATCTCCTCCTTGAAATCAGAGATCATAGAATTACAAAGTTCAATTTCAATTTTCTAAAGACTGGGTAATTCCCATGTGGAGATTAATTAAAAACTGAGATTAAATGGTTGAGCCCGTTTTGATTTACAGTAATCACCCTTTCTTGGTATTTGTCAAACTTAATGGAGACAGATACCAGAGACATATAGACACAAGTGCTGAACTTCTTTGTAATAATCTTGAAATCATTTCTTCAAAGTATTAATTATCAACATGCAAACTTGGGTAAGTCTATTCTGTATTTGCATATTACAGAGTTTTGTGCCATTGTGGGTAGGCATTGATTGTGACATCATATATCACTAAATTAACCTGCATGCTTCAGTCAAGTATCATTTATCACATATAGCCGAGCTTCTGTCAAATACAAAAATACTTATGGAATGAATGATAAATATCAAGTGTGAAAGTTATTACAAATACAAATCTGATGGTTATATTTACAAGATTCATTCAACAATACATGATCAGTTGACATTTAGAAATTCAAAACAAACATGCTATTCTCTCATAAGGTCATGCATACCGCATACATTTCATTCAGATCTCATAACATCATATATTATAGATATATACTTTTTCTCACAAACCTCATGCGCCTTCATTAGCAAGACAGTATTTTGCTTTTTTTAATATCATATAAAGCAGAAAAACATCATTGATTTCATTAACAATACAGGATTTAATACCAGATTTCAAACCCTGTGCTCTTCCCATGTCATGTAGCTGGGTACAAAATGAATTCAAATCTTTATTGGGGAATGACATATATCCGAATGTTAATGACATATAACCAGAATCTAGTGTTGTGTTGTTGTCTCCAGCATATGATCGCCATCGGAAACCAAAGAGACACTGCTTAATCATTTGACATTTCCAACAATGATGAAAGTACATAAAAAAGATGTTTCAATTCTGTGAGGTTAAAGGGCTACTGAAATTATTCCCTATGAAGAATCATGCCAATACTGAAGTTAGCTTGGAGAGATTATCATATATATATATATATATTAAAAAACAAAACAAGTCTGCAATCTCTTGTAAGTGCTCAGGAGTTGACATTCAAAACATCTCCTGAACAGAAGACTTCCTTTGAAAATTTTTTAATATTCTAATTCCATCATAAGGATATTCTATATTTCTTTATTCTATATATATAAGTTTCATATAATGAGTAACATATTCTGTAAAAAAACAAATATTACCTGTAAAAGACAGTTAAGATCGTTTAATAATACATGCAGAAAGATACATCTGATATAAAGCCAGGTGTATGTATATATTGAGCCTTAAGAGTTGTTCCCATCTTAAAAAACATTTTATTAGACTTTTTTTTTAATACAAATATTTCAAATTATAAAGTTTTTCTAGTTATTTTCTTATCTTTTCATCTTATCTTTTCATACAATTCATTTTCTCATTTTCAAAAATAACAATGAAATGAAGGTTTAAAAAGCTAAAAAATTAATTTATGATTTGTAACTTTGATAAAGTAAAACATTAACACATACATTATACCTAAGCCATTCCAAATGACTAATATTTGGTGAGTCAGCCTTGATATAAACTTGATGGAAAAAGATAAAGCTGAAAAATGCAGGTATATAACTCCGGGACAACCTCAATATCAGTAATAACCAGCAGTGTTAAATTGATGGTAGAGACGAATTATGGAAAAATAGAACGTCCAAATGAAAAATAATGAATCAAATAAAATGGATTATAGAAAAAAAAAGAGACATTTTATCCAGAAAGAAAAAAGTTAGAATTTCAGTTTGGTGAACGCTATACACAATTACACATACTTAATTATGAGAAGAATGGTAACATATATGCCCATTTAACATTCAGGTGAAGCGAAAACAAATTGACATTGGATTCAGCTAATGAATGAGTAATAATACATGAAGCATAGGTAAATGTAGCCATGTCGACAGAAAGCAGTGGCAGTCCAAGGGAGACAACTCCTCTACCGAAACATTCCTCAAGTCTCTCTCACTTACCCTTTCAACTTCCTAGCGATGGCCGCGTGAAAATGAGATGAAGATGATCAATGTGTGAATGACAAAAAACAACATCAAAACAAGAAATCAAAACAACCAGAGCATGCATTATGTAATGTGATAAAAATAATATTCAAATTAATTCAGGAATGGTCATCATTGTAGTACATATGTGAGAAAATACAGGTCAAATTATCAGGCACAATTCTTGTAGTTCAAACAGGGGCCATAATTCTATATAAATATAGAATGTGGGTTTATTAAGAAAGTATTATTTCTGTTCAAAGTAATTTTAAAAAAAAGAAAAAAAGAATATTTGGATAACAAAAGAAATGTTCCGAAGATTGAAAAAATAACTTTTGAATCCTACTAACATGCATAAACATATAAATTGTGAAAGTGAATCTAATGAGTAAATCATAAAAATGATCTATTGAAAAAAAATTATAATGGATTTCAAAATCATTGGTTTTCAATGAAAGAAAAAAAAGGAATTGGCTTATGAAAAAAATGCAAAATGGAAAAAAGATACTGAAATTAATTGATAATATGCAAATGAGCCTGATGACCATTATGGGTGATATGGACCACGCACTTCAGTATTATTTCCTACCATCTGATAACTGGAAACCATTTACTCATTTCAAAAGATTTTATGGTGATGAAAAAGGGAAATTGTTTACTTGTTCTATGAAACATTTTGTGAGCTACGTATATTTGTCAATAGTCTGCTTACTTTAATTTTTGAGATAGAATCAAAATTGGCATCTCCATTTTATTTCAAGGTAACTTATTAACAATTAGCAAATGTGAATTGGAAAAAGCATACTTTATTTTGGTAATTCAAAATGTTTTATCAACTGATCTAAATTATTAAACATTAAAATCAATGTAAACAGTATTAGTTTGCCCTAAATTGTTTTTATTGATTTTCAAATTTATACAAAAACAAAACAAAAACAAAAAAAAAGATTTGTTTTTCAACAATGCTTTTCAAATATAAGCACTGATGAAAAAGTAAATGGTTTCCAGTTTGTGAACAGAAGTTTGTTAACAAGAACACTCTACCTTTCATCATCCACACCAATTCCCATCCTTTCCTGTATGACATCGTTGCCAAACGCCATGGAGACGGTCACCGTGCCTTCGTGGACAGACGCGATTAAGTGACTGTTGTACGGAGCGCCACCTACGGCATATATCAGAACACCGGAACCTCGATCAGACTGGAAAATTCAAAATAAACAACTGTAATTATACACAGTACACAGAACCTCGTTCAGACTGGAAAATTCAAAACAAACAACTGTAATTATACACAGTACACCGGAACCTCGTTCAGACTGGAAAATTCAAAACAAGCAACAGTAATTATACACAGTACACCGGAACCTGGATCAAACTGAAAAGTTCAAAACAAAAAACTGTAATTATACATAATAATTATATTTGGTTTTAGGGCTGTGGCCAGGTATTGGCTGCTAGTCGGTGGTTTTTTCCAGGTTACTCCGACTTTCCTCCACCAACCTGGTACGTCATAAAGTGACCTTGGATGTAAACAGGACGTTACATTAACAACTTTGTGTTAGAATCTGTTGGTTTCTGATTGTTCTGTATAACTGCTTTCAACTGCATTATTCTTGTTTATGGTTAATTGATAAAGATAAGTATGTAAAAGAACTACACAAAATAACACCTCATTGATTTAGGCAATATGGTACATTTTATGTTGATATGCTTTCTACAACTTGCTAACCAAAGTACCATACTCCAATTTCTATTTGTATAGATGGGATGTTAGTTTGTTTGCTCTCTGGTTAATGCATCTTTACATCTACCTAAAACAAACTGTATGTTACAGGTAAAGATACCTTGAACTGTAGACTGATGCGTGTATTGTCCATTAACATCTTGTCCTTCGGTCTCTGGTAAAGTTGATACGTAATCCACTCGTATCCCCGTAGTGTTACGACGGTCGGCTCTGTAAAACATCAACGGATTCAACACTGAAATATTACCTTTATAATCAACCAATAAATAAAGACATAATCAAAAAATTCCTGAAACTAAATGTTCGATTCTGGGTGGAGAAATTTGGAGCAATCACATCTAATGGCAACAAGAGGCCCAGAGGGCCTGTATCGCTCACCTGGTTTGTAATTCCAAGTAATGTTCTGAATACAGGTTCATTGTTTCTTTTCTGAAGGAATTTTAATATCAACCTCTAAATCCCCTATTGGGCCCCGCCCCTCCTGCCCCAAGGGGGTCATAGCCAAAATTTATACAAGTTTTGTTCCCCTCCCCCCAAGGATGTTTATGGCCAAATTTGGTCACAATCCAAGCAAAACTCTAGGACAAGTAGCGATTTATAGGATTTACCTCTATTTCCCCTATTGGGCCCCACCCGTTCTACCCCCGGGGGGCCAGAGCCAAAATTTATACAAGTTCTGTTCCCCTTCCCCCAAGGATGTTTGTGGCCAAATTTGGTTACATTCCATTCAGAACTCTATGACTAGTAGGGATTTAAAAGATTTATCTCTATTTCCCCTATTGGGCCCTGCCCCTCTTGCCCCTGGGGGATCAGAGCCAAAATTTTTACAAGTTTTGTTCCCCTTCCCCCCAGGATGTTTGTGGCTAATTTTGGTTACAATCCATGCAGAACTCTAGGACAAGTAGCGTTTTAAAGGATTTACCTCTATTTCCCCTATTGGGCCCCGCCCCTCCTGCCCCCGGGGGGTAAGAGCCAAAATTTATACAAGTTCTGTTCCCTCTCCCCCCAGGATGTTTGTGGCTAATTTTGGTTACAATCCATGCAGAACTCTAGGACAAGAAGGGTTTTAAAGGATTTACCTCTATTTCCCCTATTGGGCCCCGCCCCTCCTGCCCCCGGGGGGTAAGAGCCAAAATTTATACAAGTTCTGTTCCCTCTCCCCCAAGGATGCTTGTGGCCAAATTTGGTTACAATCCATGCAGAACTCTATGACTAGTAGCGATTTAAAGGAAATGTTGACGGACGGACGGACGACGGACGACGGACGCCGCACCATGACATAAGCTCACCGGCCCTTCGGGCCAGGTGAGCTAAAAATGCAATTTTTAATATATTCATGATATTTTCGTCTCTCTTTTTATACAAATATACAACTTACGGGTGATGTTGCAGTATTTGCCTTCGTTGTCGGAGCCGAAGCAGTCACAGAGCATGTCCGTGTACTGGTTAATGCATCGTGTGCCTTTTACACAAAAGTTTTCAGTGACACATAGATCAACACAACCAGGCTTCACTCTATAGTTTTCATCAGGGGTCACCTCCTGACCACCAAAGATAGGGTGGCGTAGACATCCGACAAACTGGTCAAGACTCGCACCACCTAAAATAATGAAGATGGCGGTCAGAAGAGAAAACGACACATTTAAAAAGTGAAGTACAACCAATACATTGCTTTAAATGTAGGAGTGGTGGGGAGGGGGGAGGATATGATCTCAAAAAGTTTGTTGAATACTTTCCTTTGAAACGTCTCCAACATGCAAACATTATAAGAGTTCCAAATTAGACTCCAATAGGGAGAATGAAGGTGAGAAAAATATCTTAAAATAACACCAAGACAGAAACACAGGTAAACAAAATAAAGTCAAATGACAAGTATAAGTAAATAGAAAGGCAACACATTTATACATATAAGCCCATGCACTTCTGTCTTTGACATTGTTCAAAGGTCAACATTCAGTTTGGAATGATCTACATTTGATCCATGACAAGTCTTTTTTTTTTTTTCTTTTTTTTTTTATATATATTTATGTTATTAATGTCATGGACATTTGGTATATCTAAATCTGGTATTCATATTGATATTAAATTCGACAAACAAGAGATCCGAGAGAGATCTAATGGTGCCCATCAAAGAATGATCTACGTCTGATAATGGAAAGATGGATCTTTTCTCTGCTTTTCAAATTTTTACTTCATACAACACATGAAATTTGAGACAGATCCCTTCATTACTTTCTGAGATATATCACAGGAACAAACTTCAATTATCAAAATCCAAGATGGCGGCATCTCGACCATCTTGTTCAACGATCAGTCCCAAAATTCAATATGCACAACTAGGTAACAAGAATTGTTAACGGATGGACGGACGGACGGAAGGACTAAAAATCACTACAATGAAGAGTTCTAATGAGAAACAAGTCCATACACAACATGTAGCTATAATATACAGAAATATATACAATGTACATTGCCAGATACATATATCATTTTAACACATATATCGCATCTGGAAATGAACACATGGTATTTTCTATAGCCAAGCTTCATTGAAAATGATGTATAGTTCTATTGAGGGGTAAAATTATAACCAGGTGATTTTAATCCTGTTAATTGATGGCCACTTATGAATATGAATGCCACATTTTATGACAGGTGGCACCTGTACATAGACAGAGCGATGCAACAGAGAAGAATTGTGGCATTGTTCTCAACTGATAGGGTTGGCAAGTAGCTAAAGATCTTGGAAGATTCCCTCTCTCAAAAGTAGGTCCCAGAGTTTTGTGAGTACAAGTATAAGGTCACTTAGTTTACATGTAATCCACATCTTAGATGCTTTTGATCGCAAAATACTGCTCTAATTCAGTTAAAAAGCTAGTGGTACTTTAACCCCAGAAACAGCAATACAGGAAATCTGTAATCACATTTCGGCCATCACCACAGAGCTAAAATATATTTTGACATTCGGCGTTAATTTCAGATATGTACATCTCTATATGTATGTGAGAGGTAACAGTATGCTAAAGATCTAAACACATCAAACCCAGCTTCCTTATCCAATAATGTTGAGAGATAATTACATTAGCTCGGTTGGAAAGGGATTTCTATGTGATAAATTCTACAAAAAAAAATTTAAGCAATAAAATTCTCATTAAGATGGAATTACTTCTTCCTAAATACTTCGTTTTCAGGAGATATTGAAATTCCAACATCATTTCCGCTTTCCTACTACAGCAAATCTCAAAGTTTCTTTCTTTTTTATAATTATGTCTAACAGATGTAAGAATTTACAGACCCAAAAATTGAAATTGATTTATAACATTTTGTGCTATGTTGAGTATGAAATAACTGTACTCTGTACCTAGTAACATTTGTTGCATCTAAATCAACCTCGAGGGGAAGGAGGGAGGGTATAAATGGGAGTGGGTAATTAAAATTTACAACAAGGCTTTTGATTATGCCCGAACATATGGACATTTCAACAGAATTATAGTATATTCTCTATAAATCATTGTAAAGGTATGATAAAAATGAAATCCAACAAAAACACATTTTTTTCAACCAAAGGTATAGAGCCTTTTAAGTGTGGGACAATAAATTGACAATGATAATTTGATTGTTACCAAATTACTTGGTCTGAATGTCATATCATTACTGTTGCATTAACTTACTGCCATATCGTATGAGTGGCGACAAACGATCAGAGTCGAGGAAGTCGGACAGTCGTATCCACGTAAAGGCCCGCACACGTTTGTTGTGAACCTCGTCATCTATGGTCACCTGTAACTGACCAGACGTCGTGTCCAGGGAGGCCTTGACCTCATGCCATTCATCGTCATGGTATTCTGTGTGAGAGAAAAGAAAAGTTAAAAAACGTGCATATATAATTGAAGTCACTCTACAGAGACAATGTACTAAGTAAAAGGCTGTAATTGCACAATTTAACTAACAATTATATCATATCTTCTTTGTTTCAAAATTTCATGGAGTTCTTTTGTTTATATTGTCACAGTTCTTTCAATTGTGACATAAACATTCCTATATATATAAATGCATTTTATTTATATGTTTCACCATGCAATCACCGGACATTTGAATTGGCAGACGAAGCTGTGCAGCAAATCACTGGTAATCAAGTCCTAATAATGAGTATTGATTTTATAATTACTGAAATTTAGCCAATTTAAATAATCCTAATTCTTGAATGTGAAAATTGATGGAGTGTTAGAAGATTATCATTAAAGTGTGACTGTACTTTTAGAAAGTAGTTTTGGAAGTATCATAAAATTCATAGTCATATCCCACTCGTTAGCTTTATGCCACAATTTTAGCTTTGTGAGATTATGTATAGGTCGCAAAGCTGAGGTAGATCTTTAAGAATTGAGCTCCTCTATATCAAACTCTTAATGATATTTTGTTGAGAGCAGCACTTGTTGTATACAGATGTTCAATACAATGAAATAATAACTGTATTTTTAATGACTTAAAACCATTATTTTGCAAACGTCAATGTAAACAAAATGATGCCTGATTGTATTTTTGCTTCAAACTGAATCTCAAACACATCATATAATATAGTTAATGCAGCGCCAAATCAAATTCTTTAAACATTACTTATTCTCTTCCATAATGCAATGTGATTGCACTTTTGTGTCTTGGAAGGAAATTTAACTCGAATAATGAATGTTGGCCAACATTTTTACAACGTCCGGGGCAAGCCAAATAATTATGATATGGAATTCAGAAGGAATAATAAGTGTGATAATTTTTTTTCGAAAATCCATGAATTGAAGAGATCCAACCATCGTTCAAGTGTGATCATTAATCCCGGCCAATATCAACGATCAAAATGATCATTCACATGTACTGAATTTATACAGAGAATTATACGAAAACAAAAAATAAATATCTATACAAGTCATAATTCAGTAAACATTGGGTATATGAATATATAATTAGATGACCTTTAATTTGACAAATCAAAAACATAACATTCTCTTGAACTTTTTTCATTAGAATTTGCAATAAGCATAAATTTGTACTACATGGAGAAAGAAATTCTTCTATGAATTAATGATCATCTGTGTATAAATTAATTAATTAGATAATATAATGTTTCAACATCAATTTCAAATCTGTTGATTTTATTGCTCGAAATGTAATTATATTTTCACTGATAAAAGTCTGGTAAAAAAATGAAAGATAATTGCTGTGATATTGTTCATATGACGAGTGCGGGGTCGTCTTGTCTACAAATGTCGCATGATTACAGAACATGGAAAGACGAAAGAGTCGTAAAATTATATTACACACGAAATAACATATGGCACATCTAAAGGTAATGAAATATTTAATATCTGTCTGTCTTGCGTTTCAATTTTTATGACATTTTAGATGTTATATTTGGGAGTATTGTAAGATCACAAACCAATACCAACAGATTAAAAAAAGGAGTTTGTCTAGGGAAATTTTAAACTTCGAGTTTGTTGTGTGGGCATGTCCATTAAACATCAGACAAATGATGAGTTCGTGGATTTGTTTTCAACAGATCACTGTCGCTAATTCTCCGTCAATTTTACTAATGGAATATTCACGGCTGCTGTATAGTCATTAAAATACATCATAAATTTCATCTTATTCTAAATTGACACTTAATGTTTATAGAAATGTAGATTTCAACCAGGAAACACTTCATAAAAACGCATTTCGTGCTAATGGCTAATCAGAAATATCGACACTTTTGCAGTAAACTTGTGGTGCTTTCAAATTCACAAAGGATGCATTTTAAAGTTAAATTCATATTACTGAAATTCTACCTACAGTCAATAGGAAGGGCTCTATGGCCCATTGTCTATATGGACATTAAGGGTGTGAATTTTTCACTAGGAAAACATTG
Source organism: Argopecten irradians (assembly GCF_041381155.1). Lineage (NCBI taxonomy): Eukaryota > Metazoa > Mollusca > Bivalvia > Pectinida > Pectinidae > Argopecten > Argopecten irradians. The sequence goes on from NC_091139.1 coordinate 24,215,595, forward strand.
ACAAAAAATTGCTCAGGTCTAAAATATACTAATTATTTGGATGGCTGGTTTTTAGGGATGTGAAGGGTAAAGGGTCGGGGTAATAGAGGAAAGGCGGGAGGGGGGGGATTGGTAGGGAGTTTTGATGGAGGGAGTTGAGTCCAGGTGCAGACAATAATATCAATAAAAACAAATTCATCATACAGAAAAAATGACAAACTGGAAAGGAAGTATGCAAGAAATGATGTGTATTTTTCCTAGGATGGACTTGATAGGCATAGAATGGTGGGAGGAAGTGGGGGTTCAAAACAAAGCTACCTTCAGGCTTTTTCAGTTAGAAAATATCAATTTCAAATATAACAAAAACGTCAATAAAAGCTACTACAATAGCATTTACTCTTAATTAGGTAAGATTCTTGTATTTTGTCAAAAAGTGGTTCATCACACACACACATGTTTTGTATTCTTGAAACTTTATTAAATTATCAACAAATTCCACAGCGAAAATTCCTAAGACTTGTAAACATGTTGTACAATGCACGATACTTAAGAAGGAGAAATCATTAACACGACGTTCCTCTTAGTTGTGAATTTCAAAACATCATTAACATATTAAATACATTCATATCTTTCATTCAAATTAATCACATCTCCTAAGACGCTATATAAACATATACCTCTTTTAACTGGTGCATTCAATTTACACACCCCACTTATCAAAGACAGATCTAATATTTTTCAGGAGTCACATATCTGAAATTTTCTGCCAAACTTTTGAATGAAATCTCATAACAGCATTATTAACTGAAGTTTTTCACACAGAGGTGTTTGAGATGAGCTCGTTGGACAATAAAGAATGGCTATTCTACGTTTCTAGCCTGGCCAAGTACTGTCCACAAAGGAGTCATATTTTTTATTTATCTCGAGCCACAAGGGACGGCAGAGGGAATAATAATCTGACTTAATAAGATACTACATCAGACTGCTGTCTATCAGAGATGTAAAGGATTTTATGTATGTCGACAATGGCCTCTGTGATTTCAGGCTTCGGCAGACATTTGTTGTTTGTCGGATGCTAAGTGGGATACCAAATTGTGCTCGAGCAATATGATAAATGACAAGTACAGCGTGCAGCCAAATTCTAAAGGGCTTTGTATCGCAGCCAGTTAAACTAAATCCCTTGACTGGGTGTATTCCCTATTCTGTGCCACATGTGATGGACTGAGTTACTCCCCTTTGATGTAAATTATCGCTGACATCTTATCGCTGTATCATATGCTCTGTTTCACCCAGTAACACATATGTATGCCTATAATATATAGTATCATCAACTTGATGACAACAGTTGTCCAGATCTATCTATCTATTTTACACCTCTGACACAACTAATTACAATGGAATACTACTTATATCAAATCTTCATACATTTTTGTATATCTTAGTTTTATAATCAATACAACTACATATTTAGTGGGTATTTTTCCTTGTACTTCCACAGCAGTACTTGTTTCTTTGCTGTGGTGGCATAGTGGTAAACATGTTCAATACCATTTATCCTCCGGACCTATCAGCTGTGGATATACCAATATGGCTTACTATAAACATACTTAAAGTTTAGTGATAGTTTTATTTTATCCTTTTTCGTCATTGAAGATGAAACAAAGCAAAAAAGACAAAATGTCAATAAACTTTTGGTAGTGTTGTCATTGAAGCACTAATTCATGTACACTGCTAAATTTTCATAAAGCTTTAAAGTTCCAGTATTGATCCATCAAATCGTAGTAAAATATATCTGCACTAATAAATCCAAATTTACAGTATTTCGTGTTTGCACTAAAATTTAACTGCACATAAATAAGTACATTTTCAAAACAGTATTTATTAATAGCATGCAAAGGATTGTAAAACTGAATAAAGATCTCAGCTTCTGAGCTGTGACCTTACAAAGGTCAGCGAGTTTTTTCTTTGAGACTATAGATATGACAGCTTGAATAATTCTCCAGTGCCAATATCAATTACATAATCAACAAGCCATTGCATGTTGATAGGAAACCCAACCTGCACCATGTATCTACATGTCAACTGATCATGATCTTAATCTGGCACCGGAATACCATTCTGCATCTCACCTATACAAGCAATATCAAGATGAAACAAAGCAAAAAAGACAAAATGACAAAAAAAACTTTGGGTAGTGTTGTTGTGCATGCTATGACGGTGATTTCCCAAGGGCCTGGTATGTACACGTCAGTCAAGTCCTGTGAAGTTTTCAGCTGTATTATCAAGCTTTGTCTATCTAAACAATCTCTAATTAAATATCTGATGTGGTACATCCTTCCCAGTCATGAACTGTCAATAACATGTTCTCCAACAGAGATTTTTTGCCGTCAGGGATTAATGCTGTGAAAGCTACAGAGAAATGATTTTGACTTTTTTTGGTTAGGCAACTGCAGTTGCCAGCCACTACAACAATCAAATTTTTTTTGAAGACAAATATAAAGCTAAAACATGGTAATATTCTTAATCATGCATGTTTGAATTTTACAGCCTAGAGTCATTACATCATATTCCTCCGTCAAAGCATCAGAGAAAATTTATCAGTATTAATAAGTTCCAAAAAAATGTTTATTTGCTTAAAAATCAATACAATTTGATAATTACTCTTTCATATATGGATATGAAAGAACCGAGAGTCACAAAATATTGACAACATTTTGTGATTTTTTAACTTTACCAAAAAAAGACAGCAGTTGCTGCTGCAGTGATGTCATGAGGTTATATTGCATGGATAGCCAACTGTAATACGACACAGTCTCACATGACATGAGTATCATATTCAAACCAATAAAAGCCTAAGGCACTTAAAATGAAACAAATAAGGGGACTTAATAGAACTAAACTTGGACTAGCCTTTTATAAAATTATTGCACAACTCAGCCACAAAGTAAGCCAAAATCAATTCATAACAAGAGGCCCATAGGGCCTGTATCGTTCACCTGGTTTGTAATGCCAAGTAATGTTCTGGATACAGGTTCATTGTTTCTTTTCTAAAGGAATGTGAATATTTACCTCTAATTCCCCTATTGGGCCCCTACCCTTCTGCCCCTGTGGGGTCAGAGCCAAAATTTACACAAGTTCTGTTCCCTTTCCCCCAAGGATGTTCATGGCCAAATTTGGTCACAATCCATGCAGAACAAGTAGCGATTTATAGGATTTACCTCTAATTCCCCTCTTTAAAGGAAATGTTGACAGACAGACGGACGCCGTGCCACGACAGAAGCTCACCGGCCAGGTGAGCTAAAAAAACATTATAGCAGATGGGGCACTTATTTGATTGAATACATTAACTTATAATATAAATTGATATAAAATGATATAAAATATACTATAAAACCTTCAAGTAAATATGCCTTTAATGGTCCAATGAAGTCTTCAAAGCACTAGTCCTCCCTTCAAACTTCTCCCACATTTATAAGTTAAAGGAAACCATATAATGAATTAATTACACACATTTAGATTTTGGCATGCTTTGACCAATTAGCCATGACTAAAAAATCACTATACACACAGCTACTTTTCATTTGACTTTTTCATGCCTTCCATCAGATTTTTTTTACAGATTATATAACACAAGCAATAGATTTTTCAGCTTTCTGACAATTCTGGCTATCACGTGTTATGTAATGTGAACTATTTGTATTTTTTCTATAAAGCCAAGATGCACTGTTTACATTCTCTGTACACACAGGCCATGCATCATTTATATTGGGTAGAGTTTAGCATGTTAGAACCAATTATCCATTAATATAATAGTTTTCCTTTTCATGGAAATAATTTTTCCTTTTGTGCCATTCTTTAGTATTTCTAACACGAGACTCAACAGAATTTCAAGTTTCTAACAATTTCTGCCATCTGACGTGAATTCTTCCAGAAATAGACAATGCAAGGTTAACCTACTACTGGTATAAACCTTTCATTGTAATACAAGCCAAGGAAGATATTTGTGTTAGGACAAATATGAAATCAAATTAGTTCAGATTTGTTTCTCCATTTGATGCATTTGTAGTAAGAATACCGTATATTTTTTACAGTTTTGGTCATCAGGATTAATGGTGCTCTTTTATTGGAAGGAAGACCTATGCCATACAGTAAAGGTTCCCTGAAGCTCAATCACTTATCTACACAGGGTTTATCAATAGTTTACATGATTTTCTATTATATTCCTGATAAATGATATGATTAATATAGCTGCAGCATGAATATGATAAGCACGTTTTCATATCAAAGTCCAGAAAATCAATGTGCATCAGCCGCTTAATACAATCTTCAGGGAAATTCTGGGGGTAAAATGTGCAACAGTATCTTATTAAGGGGTCCCCCTATAAATAAATGGCCTATCAAATGTTCTCCCTCACCATGATGATCAATTTAATGATTGACTTTTCCCAGACCCCAGACAAGAAAGACATTAAGAAATTGTCTAAGACTTTAGTAGCCAGGAGCTAAGTTTATAAAGGAAGTGATGGATCAATGTTTATCATGATTGGGAAAGGAAAACAAAAACATGTTCAAAGGATTTTAGGTTGTATCGAGTCGTGTGTCCAGGGAATTAACATTTCATTTTACTATAAACCCTTCGTAATGATTTAACATTTCATTTAACTATAAACCCTTCGTAATGACAAAGATTTCTTTAGCTATGGCTTTAATCATAACATACAAATTTATGATCTATATTACAGAAATGAATAGAAATGACTGAGAACAGGACAACAGAGCTCTCTTTGCAGGGGTTGGAATAAAAAGTACATTTTGTAAAAAGTTCACAGGTCACTCAAACAATAATGCAATTGATAACTCTTCATGCAAACATACTAAGGTCAAGGTCACCAGATTAATTCCTTTCAATACAAAAAGTCAAGGTCATTCAAATGGAGGTCAAAGTAATTTAAATGGAGGTCAAGGTCATTCTTTTGAACACTCTTGATGCCCAATATCAAATCTCTTTAGAAGATGTTACTTGGAAGCAATAGGAAAATAACTTGTTGGGTATATATTAATGCAAGTGACCCATTTTGCCAGTTAGACAAAAACATTTTTTAGATGACAGTAATAGCTTAAAACTATCTTACCAGGTATCTTTTTTTTAACTCAACAGTTTAAAAGGTTGAAGGTATATACTGGACGGCTACATACATCATAGGCCACATGGTCTCAATTAGTTTTAAGTGCATTCTGAAATGTGGCAGTAATTATCTCTATAGAAAAATTGGTTCAGGTCTTCATATCTACACCTCAATTCTGTGTTTGCTACAACATAATACTGAGATTTTACCATTATCACCAAAAATACACTGCCATTTGAATTAATTCAATTAATTCATTTTTTTCTATAAGTTTGAAATATGTCAATAAATATTTACCACCATCAGTATTGTGAGCTAATTGCCTGTACAGTAGAGTGTCAAGCTGCAGTCGGAACATCAGATGATATTTTTTTTCTTATTTGCGACACAAAATCTGGATACTTGACATGCACATATTCTTTGTACATGTGTTTACAATCTTTTGCCTTTTCTGTAAAACCTTAAGAATGTGCTTTTGACCTACATTTAAGCCATCAAAAGACGAGTATAATTATACCAAAAACATGGCATTTGCCGAAAATAGAATGTGACTTCAGTATGGTTTCATCAGCAAACTCTCGGATATACATGTGCACTTAAGGTTTTCTCATCCCTGACAAGTTATAGAAGGAAAAACAGCTGTATATACATAGTGCATACTTAATATCACTGTTACTGCACACTGATTTATTCTATCACAGCAAGGGAGGTGCTTGTGTCATGTTTGTCTTTAACTAGAAACATGGCTGCTCCTATGTCAACGCTTGCTCCCTCAGATGGAACAGACTTTACTGCTCTGTTTATCTACATATATGATGTCAGGTGCACAAATTATACAAAGAGCTTCTTCTATCACAAAAAGCAAAAACCTAAGAAATTTTCATATGATGCAGAAATTAACCATCCATATCATTTTTATGTTATATTCACATTTGCAGCTTGGAAAGTTTTTTTCAACAAAATGATGCCACCTTTGTATATTTATATTCAATGAAACTACCCAGTATAAATATTTCATACAGTACTTTAAGCATGTTCCAACATTACGTGTTGAATTATCTCCCTTTACAGTGTATATTTATGCATCTTGTAAACATATCCTAACAATGTTCTTCAAATCAAGAGTTTATTAGTTTAACGTCCTATTAATTGCCAGGATTATGTAAGGACGTGACATGGGATTTGAACTAGCGACCCAGAGGTGAAGGGCTTAGGTATTATATCGAGATATCTTGACCACTCAGCCACTGTGACCCCAAAATCAAGAGTCCAACATGTGTTTATATACTCAGTTACCTGATATTTATTGGGCGATTCAAAACAAATGGATGTTATCAACTAAGTTTTGATTAAAGAATTATCTATTCAGGAGGAGTAGGGTTTTTAAAGGACAATTAAAGATTAACAGAACTAGACCATCAAAGGGTATGACACACAGCGTCACACTTTACAAGTCTACGTTGTACTTATGTTGTTGGAGTTAATCAAAGCACACATCACGACATTTAATAACGAAGAATCATGATTTTTATCCAGAAAATTGATATACTGCCAAAAAGTAAAATTAAATGGTAGTTGACTCACCTTTGCCGATGGTGAAAACATCACTATATTGGTTGAGTTTATGCGTGATGCGAAGAGATCCTTGGAATAATTCAGCACAGAACTGGTACACCTCAAGCTCTTCCGTAATCCGCCCGAAATAAATCTCTTGTGATAATTTGGGACTAACTAAGTGACAGAACAGAACCCCATGGGGATGCTTTGTCTTAAAAGTTAATTCCAGTTCAAGTTCTGAGTCTTGTAATGTGCTAGATGGAGGATGAAATAAAAGATATCCCTCGGTTAGGATCGTCCAAGTGTCCGTGGGTGGTTGAGGTGATGTTGTGGTAGAGGGTGATGTCGTAGATGAGGACGATGATGACAGTGAGGATGTAGAGTTCCCCGTTTCTGTTGTTTTTAGAGTTGTGGACCCTTGTGCCATGGTATGTAGGGCCGTCAGCAGTAAGACAAGGCCTCGTTGCCACACCCGAGGCTCCAGGGCTCCAGGGCATACCCGGTCCCACACCATCACCTGTCAAATAAAGATATGAACATTTTATGTAATGTCAATATTTATGCTGCCTATGACTTTTTTCTACTATCAATTAAACATACGGATTATTTAATGAGATGTATTTATATTTCCTGGTAAATGAAAACCAGGCCAGAGTTTCAAGAGAAAATCACCGATTTGCAAGCCAACCAGCTGGTCATGGCCATTCAATGAAGTTCAAGTACCAAATTTACACAGTCGAGGCTTAGTGATTAACAGTAGCTTGTGTTGGATACAAATGTACATACTAGTAGCTAATTTGATCCGAATTATAATTGAAGGAAATCTTAATTATAGACATATGATATAGCTAATATGACCAAATCTTATATTTATGTGACAGCTGTATAAGAATTACATTGTGTCATAGGTATCATTATAATGATAATAGCTACGATATAACACCAATGATTTCAGTAAATTTAAATAATGCCTCCTAGCTCTATTAACCTAATCAATGTATCATTTTTTCATCCTTCATTTTAGTTATCGGCCTTGTGGCGAATTTAAATTCCAAAAACGAAGTTTTAACTCTTCTTTAATTTCACTCGTTTTTGACCTTCCAAATAATGTAATAAACTTATTTGACATCTGAAATTGATAAATATTATTAAATGCCATTTGGAGCCCGTATATTTCTTAAGGTCTAAATACATCAAGTACTCGCATTAAATTGACAGCTTTCATTATCAAACAGCTATAATTACCCACATAAATGTCAACTTAATTATTCAATTATCCCCAATGAAGTACATGTAAATGTCTTCCAGTGCATTTCAAGGAATTATGTACGTGTATAGCTGCAATGCAGCTATTTTGGCTCCTGTATTGACTACAAATGCCAAATGAATGCAAGCACAGATCATTGTTTTTTTAATACAATATATAATTAATTACTTTAAAGATAGACTTACATCAACAATCACTTAGTTTTATTTAGCAAAGTGTGTCTTCACAAATTTATAACAACATTAAATCCATATTAATCTAAATGTGCACTATGCACTACAAGGACTTGCTTTAATAATTTTCCTAATAAAACAATGATTCTAATGCCATTTATTATGAAAACTAGACAACAAAGTCTCCTTATAAGTTCAGAAGAATATACAACACTTATAATATTGATATATATTTGTATAGCTGTACATATACATATTCCATCAATTTTGATTGATGATTCTTTTTATATGCTGCAAAATAAATATGCATCTTCGATTTCATAAAACTAGATGCATTGTATTGCGAGGGAAACATTCCATCCCCCTACATTACAAAGACATTAGGTCCTCCATTTATCTCCTATGTTGATTCTGTTTTCTCAATGCGATATATACATTGATGATAAAATGTACACATGTAATGCATGAGGTTGTCGATTCTGTAAACAGTGGGGCAACAGACAAGGCCTGATTGGCCTAGCATGTCTGATTTCATTTACAAGTACAACAGTCACAATCAATATCTGTTGTCACTTCCTTCATCGTAGACCTCCCAAGTCTACCTATTTCCAATATAGAATCAATATACGTCTTATAATCTTCATGTGATGTAGATAAAAGCTTGCTCCATGTCTAGCAAGATCTATAAACTTGGTTGAAAATAAAACTTCAATGGTTTCACTGTAGAACTAGTCTTTATCTAGAAAGTTTGGTGTTGTGCTCATATTTTATTTTAACTTATTTTAACTTGTTCAGTCAGCTCAGATTGATGTAGAAAGAGGTACTAATTGCAGGTTGGTGGTTTTACTTTGGGTACTTATTACCAGGTATAATCCTTTGCTCCACCTCCGCCTAAAACCTGGCACTTCCTTAAAATGACCCTGGCTGCTAATAGGACGTAATGGCATTTCATGATAATTTCAAATTTTTAAGAGTTTTTTTGTCATATTTCAGGCATTTTCCTGACTTTAGTAAGTTTTTTGTTTGAATATAATCTTTTTTTAAGACGTCATCAATATTAACATCACTGATGAGTCTTAGAAGGACAAAAAGCTCTATCTTTAAGGTAAAATCTTATCTAATTTAGAACTAATACCCTCCGCAGATGTGATTTGGTATATCTATATCTCCATCAATCCTTTGTACATAGTCCTGTTGTGTGGTTATTATTACACCCAACAATCTCCAACGGTGTGATCTAAAAAAACATCTTTAAGATCATTAATTGTGTCCTAACTAGTACATTCCCTTGTACCTAGTCCAACAGTGTGGTCAGGATATAGTCAACACCCTCAACTGGTGTGATTTAAAAACATTTTTACAATCATTACAGATCATTATTTGTAACAAACACCCTCCAAGGGTGTGACTATTTTGTAAACCATCAACATTCCATGTTCACTCATTTGAGTAAAGGTCAACATTTATGTTTTTTTATAGCTGATATTACTTACTTAACTCAAAAGGACTCGCCCAATATTGATTTGATAAGCCATCTCCGCATAAGTATCCATCAAATTTATACTTAACATAATATAAAACCACTTTACTAGTTACACTAAGAGCTGTTTATTTCTACTGTCCCATGTATGAACTGTGGTTTTATAGTTAAATCTCCATATTTACAGAAAGATAAAACGATGAGAGTTGATCCGAATTGGCCAACGTGAACAGAGCTTTAGGAATCTGTGAAAAATAAACGTACCAAATCAATAATCACAGAATTTGCTACTATTCTGCTAGCCTCAGGGGCCATAACTCATCTGAGATCTTCGATAATTTTACTCGGCTCTTGACAAGTGTATTTCCTATCTGTCCCAGAACCAACAGAACAAAAGGACTGGCCATCCAGGGGAAGAACTGGCCAGATAAAGCCTTAATGTACAGTGGTAATCTTTTTATAGACAATCTGTGTCATCGACTATATTGATTTGTCACACAAAAGGTACACTTGTAACTTCTCTCCAAATAATTCATCACAAATTACTGTAAATAACATACTAAAAAGGCTGTCATCTCAAAATAATAATTTGAGAATCAGATAAGCTAACAGCTGATGATTTGGTTTTGATAAGGTTATTGATTACAGGGACATGGTGGCTGAGTGGTTAATGTGTCTCACTGTTTGTGACCCATATATGGATCGGTTTAAGGTACTCGTATTTCCATCATCATGTCTTCACATTACTTAATTATTGCTTCATTATCATTACTTACTTAATGGTGCTCATTAATCAAGTTAAAATAAAGACTTTGTAAGCTTATCAAGTCTAATGTGACATCGGACATGAAAAGGTTAGGGGTCACCTACCCGATCACGTGGGTTTTCTCTGGGCACTCCAGTTTCCTCCCACATTAAGACCGCTCGCGCGTTTACATCTGGGCCATCGAGAGTGATTTGCATAAGTTGTATAACTTGTTTCGTAATTGATGTAAAAGAAATAAAGTGTACCGTATTTTCCGGACAATAAACCGCACCTGTGTTTAAGCCGCAGAGGCCTTTTTTACGATTTTTTCAGGTTTTGTACACGTATAAGACGCATCGTTATATAAGCCGCATCCAAAAATTAGGCCCATGTAACCATCTGTGTACATATGATCGATCTCTACTGAAGTAGGGGTAATGCTTAACGATCGTTTAGAATCACGAAAATTGTCTGTAAACTTGTACTGTAAATATAAAACAAATAAAACTCACTATGATGTAAACATCTTTAGCAAAATGGACTTGGTCATGTTTCTGTTCCTTGTTTATTCTGCTATAATTACGTAAGCCTACTTTGTGTAAACAAACATGGCGGCCGTACGATTTCACGCTTACTCTCTCTCATATTTCAGCATGCCGGTTAAAATACTTTTTTCAGTATGCATATGATTTTATTTTATCTCTATTTTGATATATTTCGCATATTTATTATATTGATGTGTAAAGGATTTACTGTATTATCAAGGCTTACATCATTTACAGTGATTTGTTCGATGCATAACTTTACAAAACTGGCGAGTAAAACTTACGATTTTCACATGTGAATCACGACGTAATAATGCAAAAACATGGTAAGATTTTGGTTTTCGTCCACGGATAAGCCGCACTGGTGTATTAGCCGCACTCCCGATTTTCAGGGAAAAAAGTCGCGGCTTATACTCCGGAAAATACGGTATATATTTATATATAATGTGACATCCTGTTACATCACTTTCGTTTTTCGTTGAAGAGCCACGGTCAACTGCACTATGGCAATTATAATTGTAGCAAAGCATTCCAATGATGTTAAGCAACTTAATTTCATGCTATTGGCCAAGGGACAAAGTGCAGATTCTATAAGATAACAAAGCTTTATTGGTTTAAAATTCAAATGACAACAAATTGAGGAGATGAAATTAATTGACTATTTCATTTAGAAATTAACTGTTTTTTAGAAAATATTACTGGTGTTTTGGAGTTCCAAATGAATTAAAAACTGTCCCAAATTGTTTCTCTAAAGACCTTAGTAACTTCACCAAAGACAAGTAGAGAACCTATACACACACATGTGTTTTGTATAGCAGTTCCGGGGCAAAAGAGGATGTTGCCTACCAACAAGATCAGTGGTCAATGTCCATCAGCCCTTGACTGCTACCTCTGTTGGCAGCCGTAATGGCTTACTTTGTTAGTTCTGGACATTCCATTGTTACTGACAACACTTATTAATGTAACACATCAATAAGACATTGGCACACAGAGAACACAATAGGAACAGTCTCATCCCTACATATATACATCTACAGGTATATGTACATCAGTATACATGCACTTGGTGGCAGAGTGCTTAATTCAACAAATATTAATACAATATTGGTCTCCACTTCTGGGTCACAAGTTTGAATCCCATGTGAGGAAGTTGCCAAGTACTGACGGCTAAGTACGTGGAGAAAAGCTATAAATGTGTTGAACATTCAATACTCAAAAATATTGTCCTCCAGGACTGCATGGCATCACTATGAATCAGAATGAGAATACAGGACAAGTGAACATGACACGATTGGAAAATAAACAACCCAAACCTCACCTTCCCTACCACCCTGCTTTGATCCATTTTAAACAAAGATGCCTGATATGATTAAATGTAAAATTGATCATTATTTGGCCGTTGACATTTCCTATATATTGGTATGTGTATCAGTGGGTCAGCGGACGTAATAATTATATGTAAATCACACCTAGGGGACCAGCCTTCGTGTGCCCACGACTCGTATTTACTTATTAGCTGAAATTGTTCTGGGTTTGAAATACAAAGACATGGTGAGCATGATTAACGTTTCCAAAGAATTTAATGTTATCAAATTTATGATTGCATATATATATCACTCACATATATGTGTTTTTAATATTTGTCTGAATGTTGAAGCAAGTTTCTGGTATTATAAAAACAATAAACAAACCATAATTCCTACAAAAGTTATTATGTAGGATTGCCTCCTAAATTGAGATGATTAGTAACAATAGAAAGCTTTCAAGCAAAAATTGTTTTTATTTCAATAATTCATCATGTATTTCATGTTTTACTGTACACATGCAAATTGGATCTGAAATGGTGCCAAATTGAGTCAAATCCCACATAATTTCGCTTTACAGTGAAACGCCCTGTAGGCCCAATAACCATCTCGAGGATTGGTTTTTGACAAGCATGACATTTGGTTTTTATTTCATGCATAAGTATAACATTAAAACTGTTGATCCGTACAGAATCCTTACAATTCTACAGGAGGGTTACACCATATGCATCAACAGTATTACTGGTGTTTACAAATATTTCACCACATGTTTTTACATTTAACTATACAAACTAAAGCTACATGGGGTAAGGATTAACATTATCATCAACTTGTCTTATTCACCGAGCCATTTCTTTTTTAACCCTCTTTTCTTCCTTCCCTAGAGCAGATTTATCAACTTTACTCTAAAGTCTTTCTTTCATTATAATCACTTCTTCATCCCATGTTGAACAATCTAGATGAAGATTTCCTGTTTCTCTGACTTGCATGCTGTGTCCACAGGATGTCAGATTAGACAGGTTTAATACACAAGAACACAAATATTGATAAATTATTATTAAGCATATAAAACCTGAACTATATTTAATCAGAATGTAGATAGTATGTACTTAACTCATTCACCCCTGAAATTTTATAATGGACTGGTCTAGCCTTTGATTTAGAAGAGCCCTATATATGTCACACTCCATTATCCCCAACATTCCATACAGATGTTACATCTCCATTTCGAGTATGTATCGATTTTGAACGAATATACGAACCCGGCCTACTTTACCTTTCGGCCGGGTACAAATTGGTCCCTATGTGTCGTAGTGGAGCACTGCCTCAGAAAATCACTCGGGCATCGTTTTCTTTACTTTTTTGTAGGTTTTCATATATTTTATGCGTATACATGCATTTACATATGATTTTTGTCCAAAACAAACATAACTACCATTCTTAATATCTACCGTACCGCTCACATGACGTCAAATTCACAATTTGTGAGCTTACCGTATAAATTTCCTTCAGAAAGACCTTCATATGTATTATGTAAAAAATAATGCCTCGATGAGAATTTGATATTTTATGTGGTTCAGTTTTATTCCCTAGAAGGTAAGCAATATCAAACAAGTACGATAAAAATGCAAACAAACATTTTATAATGGTTTGCATAATCATTACTTTGCTCCATTAGCAGTAATAGGCACCAATTGTAGCTCTAAAGACGACACCATTTTCTGTCAAAAAGTCTTTTGAGCTACAATATTGCAGCTAGTATCGATTGTGACGTCATTACTATGTGGGCAAAAATTATATTTTCTCATAAAAATATGACATTACACTCATAAATACATGTAACAAATACTAACAATTCATAACTACCTGCAAGGGTAGATAACTCTGTAATATACAAATAAACAATTGCAGTTCGAAAGAGAGAAAGAAGGGGGAGGGAGACTTTTCTACATTCTAATAGACATGTATTTATCATTGTCATAGCTAAACTGGACCATTAAAAACTCTTAGTGTCAATAACTACAGTAATAACAGAACGATTGTTGGTGAAATGTCATCTGATGACAAAGAAAACACTCGTACAAAAACAGTCGCGGTTTAGTGAATCATAATGATCTGTGTTTGATTCGTCGACACAATTACCTTATAAGGCTGACCCCTAAACTTCCTGTTTATTCATCATCGTAGATAATGGTAGTGTAACGATGTTTGTGGGATGCACCGCGATTTGTGATGGGCAGGAGATAATGGAACTAACTTTATAAACTAGTACTGCCTAGAACAGGCAGTACAAATTCCTCAACCTGTTTATAAAAGTTGTAAACAGACATATACCTAGGTAAATAATACATCTAAACTCAGTACCAATGGCATGAGTAAAAATAAATATGGTCACCAAAATGGCTTCAGGAAATAGATCATCATAGAGGTTGAATATATAACAAGAGATCCCAGAGGGATCTTGGCGCCCACCAAAGATTGATCTATGTCTGACAAATGAAAGAGGGATCTTTTCTCTGCTTTTCAAACTTACACTTCTTTTTTCTGCTTTTCAAACTTTAAACTATCAAAATCCAAGATGGTGGTCAAAAAATGCAATAGGCACAACTAGGGTCCTAGGGGAACCTACATATGAAATTTGAGAACAATCCCTTCAATACTTTCTGAGAAATAGCGGTAACAAACTTTAACTATCAAAATCCAAGATGACTGCTGGTCGGCCATCTTGTTGACCGATCAGTCCCAAAATGTAATATGCAGAACTAGGGTCATAAAGGAACCTACATATGAAATTTGAGAACAATCCCTTCAATACTTTCTGAGAAATAGCGGTAACAAACTTTATCTATCAAAATCCAAGATGGCCACTGGTCAACCATCTTGTTGACCGATCAGTCCAAAAATGCAATATGCACAACTGGGGTCCTAGGGGAACCTACATATGAAATTTGAGAAAGATCCCTTCAGTGCTTTCTGAGAAATAGCGGTAACAAACTTTAACTATCAAAATCCAAGATGGCTACCTGGCGGCCATCTTGTTGACCGATCAGTCCCAAAATGCAATATGCACAACTGGGGTCCTAGGGGAACCTACATATGAAATTTGAGAAAGATCCCTTCATTGCTTTCTGAGAAATAGCAGTAACAAACTTTAACTATCAAAATCCAAGATGGCTACCTGGCGGCCATCTTGTTGACCGATCAGTCCCAAAATGCAATATGCACTACTAGGGTCCTAGGGGAACCTACATATGAAATTTGAGAACAATCCCTTCAGTACTTTCTGAGAAATAGCGGTAACAAACTTTAACTATCAAAAACCAAGATGGCGGCTGGTCGGCCATCTTGTTGACCGATCAGTCCCAAAATGCAATATGCACAACTAGGGTCCTAGGGGAACCTACATATGAAATTTGAGAAAGATCCCTTCAGTACTTTCTGAGAAATAGCGGTAACAAACTTTAACTATCAAAATCCAAGATGGCTGCCTGGCGGCCATATTGTTGACCGATCAGTCCCAAAATACAATATGCACAACTAGGGTCCTAGGGGAACCTACATATGAAATTTGAGAAAGATCCCTTCAGTGCTTTCTGAGAAATAGCGGTAACAAACTTTAACTATCAAAATCCAAGATGGCTACCTGGCGGCCATCTTGTTGACCGATCAGTCCCAAAATGCAATATGCACTACTAGGGTCCTAGGGGAACCTACATATGAAATTTGAGAACATTCCCTTTAGTACTTTTTGAGAATTAGCCGTAACAAACTTTAACTATCAAAATCCAAGATGGCGGCTGGTCGGCCATCTTGTTGACCGATCAGTCCCAAAATGCAATATGCACAACTAGGGTCCTAGGGGAACCTACATATGAAATTTGAGAAAGATCCCTTCAGTACTTTCTGAGAAATAGCGGTAACAAACTTTAACTATCAAAATCCAAGATGGCTGCCTGTCGGCCATCTTGTTGACCGATTAGTCCCAAAATACAATATGCACAACTAGGGTCCTAAGGGAACCTACATATGAAATTTGAGAAAGATCCCTTCAGTGCTTTCTGAGAAATAGCGGTAACAAACTTTAACTATCAAAATCCAAGATGGCTACCTGGCGGCCATCTTGTTGACCGATCAGTCCCAAAATGCAATATGCACTACTAGGGTCCTAGGGGAACCTACATATGAAATTTGAGAACATTCCCTTTAGTACTTTTTGAGAATTAGCCGTAACAAACTTTAACTATCAAAATCCAAGATGGCGGCTGGTCGGCCATCTTGTTGACCGATCAGTCCCAAAATGCAATATGCATAACTAGGGTCCTAGGGGAACTTACATATGAAATTTGAGAAAGATCCCTTCAGTACTTTTAGAGAAATAGCGGTAACAAACTTTAACTATCAAAATCCAAGATGGCTACCTGGCGGCCATCTTGTTGACCGATCAGTCCGAAAAGCAATATGCACTACTAGGGTCCTAGGGGAACCTACATATGAAATTTGAGAACATTCCCTTTAGTACTTTTTGAGAATTAGCCGTAACAAACTTTAACTATCAAAATCCAAGATGGCTGCCTGTCGGCCATCTTGTTGACCGATTAGTCCCAAAATACAATATGCACAACTAGGGTCCTAGGGGAACTTACATATGAAATTTGAGAAAGATCCCTTCAGTACTTTTAGAGAAATAGCGGTAACAAGAATTGTTAACGGACGGACGGACGGACGGACGGACGGACGGAAGGACGGACGGACGGACGGAAGGACGGACGGACGACGGACCACGGACGAAAGGCGATTTGAATAGCCCACCATCTGATGATGGTGGGCTAAAAAGTTTAAAACGTTGACCAATCCAGTGAAAGAATATAGGTGCATGATCCCTAGATAGACACACCACAGATTGTTCATTTTGACTGATAACTTTTTTAGCATCAAGATGCTGATGGTGCACTTCTTTTCTACTATGAATTATCTAGCAGAGTGTATTCATTTGATCATTACATAAATAGCCCCAAAACATTCTTGAGTATATTCAACTGGCCAAAATGTACTTTTGATTTCCCATCCAATTACATAATGATTCAATCTTTATGATCAAATTATCTCATCACCTATCAAGTTCACCAAATCAGAGTTTACAAGTACTTTTATCTCATGATTTAAATTAAATAGAATTTAAAGTCTGAGTGACTGATCCGTTTTTGTGTCATCATATTCATATACATGCCATATTTTTCTAGGGGTGGTAAGGCAGATTGATAACCATTTTAAGGGATTTTGGTCTCAAATAAGGGAGGTATACGCGCAACATATATGAATACATGATTGTAAATTAAATATCTGCTTTTTTATGATGAAATTCTTTGCAAAATAAACACAAACACATAATTTCATGTTCAATTTTGCTTCATTTAGGTATCAATTTTCACATTGCATTTGCTTTCTTTGCTTTTTGGAATACATCATTGGTCAGAGTGTAGCTGAAATAGTCTGCATTGATATTGAATTTTACTGAATAAAGGAATGTGTGGCTTTTTAATATATCTTTCACAATAACGGATAATTAACTTAAATAAAGTTCTTAAATTAACAAGCACTTAATTAAGAAAATACAGAGAATTGTTACAGTAGTATTCAAAATGTATTTTAATCTGAGAGAGAAAAAAAGTAAATTTCTTTTTAATTTGATTTATTTAAATTCAGTTATTAATGTTAATTTTTTATTATTAATGTATTTTTTCTAAAAATAATTTTACACCGAAATTCAAAGAAAATAATACCTTTTTCCATTTTTGAAAACGTGATTATTAGGAAATGCAGAAATTCTATAAAATCCGGATCATCTATTACAATTATACCCAAAATGGCGGCCATTACGAGATTGCAAAGCTTGCGACATCCATCAGATATAGATAGGCCTATTTTAACATTAAAAACGTGAGTAAATAATTTACAGATGTAAGCAGTATTTGTGTTGCACATAAACCCAATTAAACCTATAAGTACATATGTATTCTAATGTACCAAGTGTGACAAAGGGCCATTTTGTTTAATCAGATAGACAAATTTCAAAAGATTCCAAGATAACTGCACTGATTTTTGATTTTCGAAAAAATTCAGACAATCTAAACATTTTCTGTGGGTGACTTAATTAAACAACATGACACTTTAATGCATTTTCTGTCAGACAAATCAATTAATACTGCTGAAACTCATGACATCATTTCTATAGTAAAACTACATTAACATCAGCAACAAAAATTTTAATGTATTCCGTCAATCATATCTAATCTTAGAACATGACGCCCCGTCCCACCCCCTGTTTTGTAAGACAAGGGTATATAACAAATGTGCTAGCAATTCCTTGGCTGAACGTATAAATTTCATTGTTGAATGGTGACAAACCTTAATTAGCATAATTTCTATTTTCTTCTGAAGATCAGTTATTGCTATAGGTAACCATGTTGCATTACATGTAATTGGCCTTGAAACATCAAATACACACCAACCATTGTCATGGAACCTGGTATTATTGTTATATATCTAAAGGTTTTTTGACTGTCCTTCAAATTCCCTTTCCAGCAATATAAACCATTTCCATGAATTATGCAACATTTATAGAATATATGTTCCAAACTACAAGACTTTCTTCTGTCTACTGGTAAATTTCCATAATATTTCTAAAGGAAATAAATGTTTATTCTCTTGCAATGTCTGCACAGATATTGTATGCAGTAAAAGCAAACATTGCCAAACAAGGTAGCAAGACGCATTTATTGTTTTGTGTAAAAGCCTACGTAAACAAAAACTCAAACTCGGCTGATCTATTGCAGGATAGCTCGATTGTATAACAGTTTACAGTGACTTTCCACCAGCTCAAGGAAATATTGATTTTATTCCCGCTTGACATTCATCACATTGTGGTTTTTACGGTAAAACTTGGTTTTACCAGTATTGGTATCGCAATTCCGGAACTAGCTTTTTACCCCCCCGGCTGGTGTCGTGAAGAATAAACTGAATAACCACACCTTTGTGGTATATGTAGTTGTAATTTGCACCCAGATACAATATAAACTAGTTTAGAATCATTCTGTAAACTTATTCAGCAGCATCAATATCATTTTAAGTGGATTGCGAAGAAAATAAGAAAATATAGTGAATTGCATTTGATTATAAAGAAAATAATATTCCCTCGGCATTCAACAGATACAGTGGTGTCGTGGTAAGTCCTGAGCTTTCTATGCTGACGGCCCGGGTTCAACCCTTATCGGAGGCAGATTGTTCTTATTTTTTTTTTTATTTCATATTTTTATTTGTTGTTAATTCACCATGCTTGAAAATATTCTTTTATTTTGTCTTTATATTTATTTTTGTTTTATTTTATTTTTATTTTCCAAAAGTTTATTCCAAACATAGACATGTACTGTATAGCATATACACTAAATTACGAACATCCCACTATTACGGCCACTTATTTTCATTTCCGATTTTTTTTCTCTTCAGAAATACAATCACACCGCTATTCCGTTTTACGACCGATTTTCATAGTCCCAACGACCACTAAATTAACACTAATTGACCCTTTGATTATGACAACAGGCACATGTGACTTCACACCTCGCTGTGCCTCACCTTCCCGCACGCAGCAACCCGTGAACAACTACCCGCAGGTACATCAGTCAGTCTTTTGTTTCCGTCGACCTAATTATCAGATTATCTACCTGTGCTAGGAGAGTGTTAATCGCCATCATTTGCATACTTGTGACTGGCAGTTGACGTGATCGAAACCACAAGTAATGCAACGTTCTTTCGATAGCCCTGGTGGCGAAATCGAACGATTTAGGCAGTTCTTTCTCATACGTGTAACGCCAATGGAATTAAAATTCTTTAATGTATGAGATATATTGATCTTATTTCAGATATTTATGAAGTACCGTACGTCAATCATCTCATTTCAATAGATGTGTCATCTATTTTGTTGCGGTAAACAATCGGTGTTTTGCATTAGTTAAAAGTACGCTTGACTATTGCACAGTAGTCTTTCAAACACTTTACCGATTGTGATCGTAAGTTATTATTTGACCAATCATTGCACATGGCGGGATAATTAAAATCGATTTACGTAAATATTAATAATAATTTACACAGATCAATACCAATTTTAAAACACATAGATTCTCATTTACCTCAGGTGATACTATGTGATAATTAAACCAGAGACATAGATGATTTAATAACTATCTAAATCTCTGATTAAACTAACGATATGTATTTGAATTATAATTAAAACATAATAGAAAGTAATGTCTAGAAAAAGTATTTTCATTTAGATTGTCAACAATTACTTCAGTGAAATTCAGTTTAAGATTTAAATAAGCACACACCATTAACTTTATTTAATTTAAAAAAATATATGTCTATGCTCGATTGTGACGTCATTACTAATTTGTGGACTTTAAAAAAATGTATATTGGTTTTGATTTTCTCATGCAAAAATATGACATTAAGATACACTCATACTAAATACATGTAAACAAACCAAAATATACAAACTGGTTTTTTTCATAACATACCTGCAAGGGTAGATAACATCTGTAATATACAAATAAACAATTGCAGTTCGAAAGAGAGAAAGGAGGGGGAGGGAGACTTTTCTACATTCTAATAGACATGTATTTATCATTGTCATAGCTAAACTGGACCATTAAAAACTCTTAGTGTCAATAACTACAGTAATAACAGAACGATTGTTGGTGAAATGTCATCTGATGACAAAGAAAACACTCGTACAAAAACAGTCGCGGTTTAGTGAATCATAATGATCTGTGTTTGATTCGTCGACACAATTACCTTATAAGGCTGACCCCTAAACTTCCTGTTTATTCATCATCGTAGATAATGGTAGTGTTACGATGTTTGTGGGATGCACCGCGATTTGTGATGGGCAGGAGATAATGGAACTAACTTTATAAACTAGTACTGCCTAGAACAGGCAGTACAAATTCCTCAACCTGTTTATAAAAGTTGTAAACAGACATATACCTAGGTAAATAATACATCTAAACTCAGTACCAATGGCATGAGTAAAAATAAATATGGTCACCAAAATGGCTTCAGGAAATAGATCGTCAGAGGTTGAAAATATAAAAAGTTTAAAACGTTGACCAATCCAGTGAAAGAATATAGGTGAATGATCCTTAGATAGACACACCACAGATTGTTCATTTTGACTGATAACTGTTTTAGCATTAAGATGCTGATGGTGCACTTCTTTTCTACTATGAATTATCTAGCAGAGTGTATTCATTTGATCATTACATAAATAGCCCCAAAACATTCTTGAGTATATTCAACTGGCCAAAATGTACTTTTGATTTCCCATCCAATTACATAATGATTCAATCTTTATGATCAAATTATCTCATCACCTATCAAGTTCACCAAATCAGAGTTTACAAGTACTTTTATCTCATGATTTAAATTAAATAGAATTTAAAGTCTGAGTGACTGATCCGTTTTTGTGTCATCATATTCATATACATGCCATATTTTTCTAGGGGTGGTAAGGCAGATTGATAACCATTTTAAGGGATTTTGGTCTCAAATAAGGGAGGTATACGCGCAACATATATGAATACATGATTGTAAATTAAATATCTGCTTTTTTATGATGAAATTCTTTGCAAAATAAACACAAACACATAATTTCATGTTCAATTTTGCTTCATTTAGGTATCAATTTTCACATTGCATTTGCTTTCTTTGCTTTTTGGAATACAGCATTGGTCAGAGTGTAGCTGAAACAGTCTGCATTCATATTGAATTTTACTGAATAAAGGAATGTGTGGCTTTTTAATATATCTTTCACAATAACGGATAATTAACTTAATTAAAGTTCTTAAATTAACAAGCACTTAATTAAGAAAATACAGAGAATTGTTACAGTAGTATTCAAAATGTATTTTAATCTGAGAGAGAAAAAAAGTAAATTTCTTTTTAATTTGATTTATTTAAATTCAGTTATTAATGTTAATTTTTTATTATTAATGTATTTTTTCTAAAAATAATTTTACACCGAAATTCAAAGAAAATAATACCTTTTTCCATTTTTGAAAACGTGATTATTAGGAAATGCAGAAATTCTATAAAATCCGGATCATCTATTACAATTATACCCAAAATGGCGGCCATTACGATTGCAAAGCTTGCGACATCCATCAGATATAGATAGGCCTATTTTAACATTAAAAACGTGAGTAAATAATTTACAGATGTAAGCAGTATTTGTGTTGCACATAAACCCAATTAAACCTATAAGTACATATGTATTCTAATGTACCAAGTGTGACAAAGGGCCATTTTGTTTAATCAGATAGACAAATTTCAAAAGATTCCAAGATAACTGCACTGATTTTTGATTTTCGAAAAAATTCAGACAATCTAAACATTTTCTGTGGGTGACTTAATTAAACAACATGACACTTTAATGCATTTTCTGTCAGACAAATCAATTAATACTGCTGAAACTCATGACATCATTTCTATAGTAAAACTACATTAACATCAGCAACAAAAATTTTAATGTATTCCGTCAATCATATCTAATCTTAGAACATGACGCCCCGTCCCACCCCCTGTTTTGTAAGACAAGGGTATATCACAAGTGTGCTAGCAATTCCTTGGCTGAACGTATAAATTTCATTGTTGAATGGTGACAAACCTTAATTAGCATAATTTCTATTTTCTTCTGAATATCAGTTATTGCTATAGGTAACCATGTTGCATTACATGTAATTGGCCTTGAAACATCAAAGACACACCAACCATTGTCATGGAACCTGGTATTATTGTTATATATCTAAAGCTTTTTTGACTATCCTTCAAATTCCCTTTCCTGCAATATAAACCATTTCCATGAATTATGCAACATTTATAGAATATATGTTCCAAACTACAAGACTTTCTTCTGTCTACTGGTAAATTTCCATAATATTTCTAAAGGAAATAAATGTTTATTCTCTTGCAATGTCTGCACAGATATTGTATGCAGTAAAAGCAAACATTGCCAAACAAGGTAGCAAGACGCATTTATTGTTTTGTGTAAAAGCCTACGTAAACAAAAACTCAAACTCGGCTGATCTATTGCAGGATAGCTCGATTGTATAACAGTTTACAGTGACTTTCCACCAGCTCAAGGAAATATTGATTTTATTCCCGCTTGACATTCATCACATTGTGGTTTTTTTACCTTTCAGTCCATTAAAGGATTTTAGCTGGTTTTGTTTACAAATTGAACACTGTTATAATCAATTGCGTCCATTAGCTGAAATGTTTGCAAATTAACAAGATTAACGAGTTTCGCATTGTTTACTTAATCCTGCATATCATCTTCCTGAAGAGAACAAAAAAGTCTAGCATCCTTGACCCAATATTTGTTTTGTTCACAACAGAATGGCTGATTGCGAAACACAAGGTTCATTTGATCTTTTATTCAGGTATACAGGAATATTATAAACTCATCATAACCATGATCACAATGTAATAAACCCATTAAAACTGCTGATATCTGTATATCTAATATGTGTATACTCTACTGGTACACAATCAATAAATAATGTTATGATGTAATTGTAACTACATAATATTATTTCTGTTGATTCTAATCTGAAATTATATTCAGATGTATCCAAAATACATTAGCTGATAAATTCTAAATGTTGTTTCAACAAGTTTAAATTTTTCCCATTAGATTCTTGTATTTCAGTGAAAAGTAAAAGTCGGTGAGTATTGATTTTCTTCCTGGAAGTGAAGGAAGAGGCACTAAATACAGAGTACTGAGAAACAGGATTATACTTGTAACATCAGGGACCTAGGGGGGGGGTGTTATAGGCCAGGATTGGTTCTAACTGGGGGTGGGGGTATAGACAATAAAGACTTAGTCACAGGATTATACTGGTAACATCAGGGGACCTAGGGGGGGTGTTTATAGGCCAGGATTTGGTTCTAACTGGGGTGGGGGTAGACAAATAAAGACTTAGTCACAGGATTATACTGGTAACATCAGGGACTAGGGGGGGGGTGTTATAGGCCAGGATTGGTTCTAACTGGGGGTGGGGGTAGACAATAAAGACTTAGATACAGGATTATACTGGTAACATCAGGGACTAGGGGGGTGTTATAGGCCAGGATTGGTTCTAACTAGGGGTAGAGGGTATAGACAATAAAGACTTAGATACAGGATTATACTGGTAACATCAGGGACTAGTGGGGTGTTATAGGCCAGGATTGGTTCTAACTAGGAGTAGGGGGTATAGACAATAAAGACATAGATGCATGATTATACTGGTAACATCAGGGACTAGGGGGGTGTTATAGGTCAGGATTGGTTCTAACCAAGGTGGGGGTGTAGACAATAAAGACTTAGATACAGTATTATACTGGTAACATCAGGGACTAGGGGGGTGTTATAGGCCAGGATTGGTTCTAACTGGGGGTGGGGGTATAGACAATAAAGACTTAGTCATAGGATTATACTAGTAACATCAGGGACTAGGGGGGTGTTATAGGCCAGGATTGGTTCTAACTGGGGTAGGGGTAGACAATAAAGACTTAGTCACAGGATTATACTGGTAACATCAGGGACTAGGGGGGTGTTATAGGCCAGGATTGGTTCTAACTGGGGTGGAGGTAGACAATAAAGACTTAGTCACAGGATTATACTGGTAACATCAGGGACTAGGGGGTATTATAGGCCAGGATTGGTTCTAACTGGGGGTAAGGGGTAGACAATAAAGATTTAGACACAGGATTATACTGGTAACATCAGGGACTAGGGGGGGTGTTATAGGCCAGGATTGGTTCTAACTGGGGTGGAGGTAGACAATAAAGATTTAGATACAGGATTATACTGGTAACATCAGGGACCTAGAGGTGGGGGGTGTTATAGGCCAGGATTGGTTCTAACTGGGGTGGAGGTAGACAATAAAGACTTAGTCACAGTATTATACTGGTAACATCAGGGACTAGGGGGTATAATAGGCCAGGATTGGTTCTAACTGGGGAGGAGGTAGACAATAAAGACTTAGTCACAGGATTATACTGGTAACATCAGGGACTAGGGGGTGTTATAGGCCAGGATTGGTTCTAACTGGGGTGGGGGTAGACAATAAAGACTTAGTCACATGATTATATTGGTAACATCAGGGACTAGGGGGGGTGTTATAGGCCAGGATTGGTTCTAACTGGGGGTGGAGGTAGACAATAAAGACTTAGTCACAGGATTGTACTGGTAACATCAGGGACTAGGGGGTGTTATAGGCCAGGATTGGTTCTAACTGGGGTGGGGGTAGACAATAAAGACTTAGTCACAGGATTATACTGGTAACATCAGGGACTAGGGGGGTGTTATAGGCCAAGATTGGTTCTAACTGGGGTGGGGGTAGACAATAAAGACTTAGTCACAGGATTATACTGGTAACATCAGGGACTAGGGGGGTGTTATAGGCCAGGATTGGTTCTAACTGGGGTGGGGGTAGACAATAAAGACTTAGTCACAGGATTATACTGGTAACATCAGGGACTAGGGGGTGTTATAGGCCAGGATTGGTTCTAACTGGGGTGGGGGTAGACAATAAAGACTTAGTCACAGGATTATACTGGTAACATCAGGGACTAGGAGGGTGTTATAGGCCAGGATTGGTTCTAACTGGGGTTGAGGGCTTTGGCACAGAATTATAGTCTGGCATCTGGGGGTTGGGACCTAGACTATACATATGTAATTGTTTGTATCTTTGATTAATTAACGTCCTATTAACAGCCAAGGTCATGTAAGGACGGCCTCCCATGTATGCAGTGTGCATTGTGTATGAAGTGTGTAATGCATGTTTTGGGAGACTGGGATATATTCGTGTTGTGTCTTCTTGAATAGTGGAACTGTATAGTTGCCCTTTTTATAGTGCTATATCACTGAAGCATCCTGCTGAAGACACCAAGCAAACACCCCACCCAGTCACATTATACTGACAACAGCTGAACCAGTTGTCCCACTCTCTTAATGTCTCGGCCAGGGGACAGAACCCAGAGGCTTCCTCACAGGGGCTCAACAGAAGAAAGTGCGGTGGTGTGAAGGGAAATGTTAGGAAATGGATAAGCAATGGTACATGCTGTTTGTAAGTAGAATAACATGGTATGCACATGATATGTAAGGAAATGTCAAGAAGGCTGCATAAATCTGCATCATTCACAATTAACCATCAACAATATCTGTTCAACTCTTGGATCAGTCTGTTAACCTATAGCTATGCTCATGAGTGCACACATTTAAGAATGCATTATGATGGCCTCCATCCATTCCCAGATGGGATGGGAACATCTGGTGATCATGCAGTCCAGCTGTAGCTTGCTGCAGATAGCTGGTGACCTAATACCATATCTCTGATGGGACATTCCAATAAATCTCTAGCTAACTAGAAATATGTCTGTTCAAAACCAATTTCAACACCCAACATCCTTCCAATTGCAGTGCCCACTGAAACCTTATTTGTCAAGACCAGCCAGCAGAGTCAGGTTGACCACATACATCACTATAGCTGAATCCAGGCCACACCACCATAATGCATGGTACATTGTTACTGAAAGGATGAGATTTACTTCATATTTTACGATTTCTGAGAAACACCTCAATAATAACACTATTGTATACAAACTGCATTTGACCTAAAAAACATTTCCATCCCTATAGCACTCCTCTCCCAATTCGAGGCCCATGTTCACTATCTTTCCTTAAAAATCCAGACTAAATCCTCTCATTTCTTGTGGCTTATTGTGTGCAATAACTAATATTACCAGTAAGGGTCTCTAAATTTTCTAGATGTTTTCAAAATGCACCAATACTTATTGAATAGAATACTGTGATATTGACAATTTTTGTTTTACATTTATGAATTTCTCTGAAACCTATTATACTAACTATTCTAATAATGCTATATTGAGTACCATGTTCCTTGTGAAGATTACCAGCTGCTCCAAAATTCCAGAATTCTTTTTGAATACCAGAATTCCGACCTCCACCAAGACAATTACAGTAATAGGGCTTATTCCCTAGGTAGATTTTTAAGGTAAATATTCGCTCTAAATACACGTGCCAGTACCAACAGTTACTGTGGACCTGTATTGTGTATAGACTCATAAATTAATCAGGGATAGAGTCACAGGAGAATATAGTCTATATATAACTACACACATAGAACCTACACAAATTTGGTTTGTATCTCAAAGCAGTCTCAGCTCTATCACACATTACAAATATACTGTAGGTAATATGTATTGTAATAGTTGGTAAAAAATATACTCTTCAATATTGAGAAATTAATTGCTTTTAAAACACAGCCTAATTTATAAGTTCAAAAAACAATCATAAAATATTTTTGTTTATCATAACATGGCCATTTTTCTCAAACTATATAAAATACATGTAACTGTTTATTTCTGTGCTTCCAGTATATACTATAGAAAAGAATGTATATATTTCAGGTAATGCATTTCTGGTCATTCTTGGAAACTGTATGTCCTGGTGAGTGTCAAAATAAACGCTAATAGAAGATGTTTATATCTTAAATGTTTATAAACTGAGAGAAAAATGTATTACAGGGGTAGCCCCAACATATCTCATAAATACTGACTTGCAATACCTTGACACTAAATTTTGTGAAAAATATTGCTCATCAAAGTCTTTGAGACAGCTCAGCTAGACAAAGTTATTTACTATTTAGCTGGGTACATATATTGTGAATATATATATATACACAATAAAGTAAATTCAGTTCCCCTGGTACATGGACTACTCTCTGGACTCGAACCAATGACCTCTATGCCCTAGACATTAGAACCAATTGTACCTCACCAGTGACATGTATAACACTGGTAAGTCAAAGATGACATATTGCTATAGCGACTGGAAATCCAAACTTGGGGTTGACACCTGGCGTTTAAAACAAGTAAAACAACATCTACTGCACTCGAAGCATTGTTAAAGATGTGATTCACCCCGTCAGGTGTTTGAGACACCAGTCCACAGTAATCAAATGTCAGGCATTAACTCGAGGCCGTTAATGTTGATCGGAGTACATATATAGATGACACACCGATTGACCTCACTTCAATATCGGGTTCACGCTGTTTTATAAAGTACGGAGACAATATGGATCCCATGTCAAACCACACAACCACATTAACAACAGGTTAATGGCATTGATAAGGATGGATTACTGACATACAAATCATCTCAAACACTCGATACCCATTGTGTCACATTGATTAGGTATCCGAGGGGATCATCTGGCTGCACAATATTGAACAAAATATTCCTGATAAAGGGACCATTTCACATGCAAATATTTGTGCTTATTTTAGAGATCACATTCTGTTAATTATAGTTCCCTAACTATCAAATAAAGGTCAAAGGTCAAATAAAGGTTAAAGGTCAAAGAAAGGTCAAAGGTATGAACCTGCGTAACCTACTTTTAGTTAGTTACTATGACAACTTGACTAAGGTTAACATTATTATCATTTTATTTAACAGCTAGGGTCATTTAGTAACACACGCTAAACACGTAAAAAACAGTGTTAGGTGACACAAATCTTACCTAATAACAACGGCAACGAAGCCTCAGCGACGAAAAACCGAACAAAAAACAAACGTAAACAAACCGGAAACAGCGAGACGTCACCAGTAATGACGGATCGCACGGAACACCGGCAAGCACGTGGAACAGTCAAAAAACGGCCGAAAAGGGCACAAAAAACGAATGACAGTACAAAAAGAAAACAACACAGGGCAGATGGGTAAACACACAACTGAATGTGTGAAAAAATTTGACTAAAACGTCAAATAAATGGACCTAACAGCGAAACGAAATAGACACAATGCAATTGCCGTCCGAGCTGTGTAGCGCCATAAAGGAAAGAGGAAGGGAGACCACTCTATGTTACTCTCGTCGAGTACGAGATGAGGTACGGTAGGGAGACGGGATTCTCAAATCTTATGTTTGTTGGGGCTACAAAGATGGGTGTAGGTAGCGTATTTGCATACTAAAGTTATGGTAACGTATTACTGAAATGAAAATTTTATTTAACAGCTAGGGTCATTTAGTGATGTGCTAGACTTTGCAGGTAGAAGAAAGACAGACTTCCAGGAGAAAAACCATTGACCTCTGGCCAGTATCTGCATGTGACTGCATGCCCCATGTAGGATCAGAGGACACGTGGTTTAGTCAGTAGATATATATATATGGGGATATCTCAACACAGTCAGCACCTTCACGATATATCACAATCAAGTCTCCTTGATCAATTAATTATAAATAGGAATATCAAAAGATGGTTTATTTATATACATACTATAACCGAGACATATACTGGGTGTTGTCTAATAGAAATGTATGGGAATTACTAGTTTTAGAAGATATATAAAGTCGACTGCTAATGGTCCTCGACAATACGTGGATGTGGAATTAAAGGATGGACGCAGACAAACTGTAATTTCTGGTGACTTATTAAAAGTCAGAATAAACAACAATGACAATACCAATCAACATTGGAATACAAGGTTTCCATGCATCAGTGTTGGCATCCATTTCAATATTGCGAGATTCAAGCTTTTGCCTGAAGATTAACAGCAACGTCTAGACTTTTGTCATGATTCCAATATACCGACAAGCTGGTACGTCTTAGCCACCGGTTCAACTTCTGAGGTTGCCAAACGGATCTTATATCTAAGCAGCGTCTGACAAAATCGGAAAGGAATATCCGTCATCGTAATGACCCTTTCTCAGAGACACTACAGCTAATACGGGCCAAAATGTTATGTATATTACTCAACTGGACTTCATCAGTTACTGCTGGACTTTTGTATTTTTATGTCCTTTTAACAGCCAGGGTCATGTAAGGACGTGCCAGGTATGAAGGTCGAGGAAAACCAGAGTACCCGGAAAAAAACCATGCCCCACATGGAATTTGACCTTGCGACCAAGAGGTGTAGGGCTTGTGGTAATAAGTTGGGACATCTTATAACCACTCGGCCACTACAGCCCCTAGTTATTGGACATAATAATGGTAGCTTGTGAGCTAGCGATTACCTTAATGAAATGAAAATAAAAGTCAGCATGAAATATCCTAACTTAAGTTAGCAAAACAAGACATATTGAAATGCTCTCTTCCTTCGGGATCAATGTTGTCCTAGCTGCTCTCCTCTGTTTAAATACTCGCTGAAAATAATTGATTTGTAGCGTGATTGTAATAGCTTTGTACCCCTAAGTGTTGACACAATATGGCATGTAATTTTAGATTCTCAAACAATGGCCCAGTAAGTTAATTTAAAAATCAAATTAACACAATCTTGAAATTTGAATTAATTTCAAACACAATTAAAACCTCCAACTTCAGTCTGAGTAGATGTCAGTTGAAATTTTAATCCAAAATCCATTACAATTTTATCAATTGACAACAAAAACCAAAAACTTCTAAAAGAAAATGACAGAATCAGTCAGTCATT
Source organism: Argopecten irradians (assembly GCF_041381155.1). NCBI lineage: Eukaryota > Metazoa > Mollusca > Bivalvia > Pectinida > Pectinidae > Argopecten > Argopecten irradians. Next base: position 24,246,321 of record NC_091139.1, read on the forward strand.
TATATAGAATACAAAGAACATATTACAGTAAATGCACTGATTATAGATATCTTCTAAATACATACATGTGCTTTTTACATTGAATCACATCAGAAATTCATACATGTGAAAAATATATGTACATACCTTCATTTCAAGAAAATATATTGTTCAGCAAACCAAACTTTTTTACAAAAGCTTTTTATTTAAATTTTATACAATATGTTCTTTAAGTAATCGCGCTCAAAAATAATCAAAAAATCTTTATGCGTAGAAAAAATATTAGATCTTTAGACAGCCCTATGTATTTAACTTTGTGCAGTGATAATTATATATGGCAGTCAGTTCAATTTTGATCAAAAGCATGGTTAGAATATCTATCAAATGGCTAAAGTGTGTTACCATGGCTAATTTCAAGTTAATCAACCATGAATTCAGTCATTTAAAGTGATTTCACAATAACAGTTTTAAGGAATGAAAATTGTGATAAATTTTGTAAAATATGAAAGCTGCTGATATGGAAATAAAATCATACTACAAACTAATAAATGATTGTAAAGTTATCCAATCTTTAGACTAAACTGTCAGAACAAGCTGGCCTTGCCTAGACATACAAATTTACCTGTCATCGAAATCAACACATCTTGAAGGCCCCCCAGAGAAATCAACACCAATCTACACCCCAACAGGTCAGCTGGAAATAATTCATCTGAGAATGGCACTTCCTTTTTACAGCTCAAATTAAGTGTATTAGGTAGAGTGGTGGTTAACAATAGCCACATCACACCTGGATAGCAACACAAACTCGTACAGGTAAAAATGTCTGCCCCACAACTCCCTATCTGTATCACTGACTAATTAGACAAAGCCAGAGAACTGAGTAAACCGATATATTTACAACCTCTTGTACATATTGCGTAGATGTCGTGAGGAACATGCCCCAAATCTGTCACAATGCAAACAAACTTTCATTCAGATTCTATTTCTGCCATTCAGACTAAGTTGATCTTGGTCATACTTGACTATCATTAAATGCAGAGCTTTTACAAACATTCACCTTCAACGAATTTAATTCATTACTAGTTTTATTCATCAATAAGCCCATGTCTGGCAATAAGCCCATCTGTATTTTAGCATAGGATCACATACACTGTTGATAAATCATAAAGACTGGGTAAACAATAAAAGCACCAGTTTGGTCTGTACTGTTGTGGATTCCACCCATCATGAACAGTTCAACTGCTTGCTCCAGATACTAATATCAATGCAATTAGTCAGTCTCATGTTGTTTGATTATGGTAGCCACGTGCACTAGTAGCTACAACCAAGAAACATGCCTCAATATGACCCTATAATAACTGTTAAAGTGATCATGAAAGCTGGGCAAAGGAAGGCTTAAGTCGGTAAAAATGGTGTTGATATATCCATGCAGTATAATTTCTTATGAAATAGGAAAATAAAATTTCCCATCAAAATTGCTCTGCATACCACGAAATTAATTTATATTAATGGAATCCTAAACGTCCTCCCGGCTGGCTATGTCTGTGTTGACATTCACACGCAGCCTCCCTTTCAGAATTTATTTTTAGAACTGTGCTTAATTTACATGGGGCTTTTCAATAATTTCAATAGTCAAAACTGGACAGCTAGGGTAAGCAGAACTTGACTGTCGTTTTGATATATAAGTACTTTTGGAAGGCCAACGAATGCAATTAGACTGGTTTCATTGCCCGACTATTCACTATAATCTACTTAATTAATTATTGTGCAATCAAATTTTAGCGAATAATATATCATGAACAGGTTATATTTATAGGGCAGGGATGAATTCACACAATCACCACAATTGATGGCTATGCAAACGATATACAACGAACAGAAAAACAGCTGGTGATTGTGCAACATTTCTGTTGTGAGAAGTTCTAAAATAAGATTACCACTGAAATAGTACATTTACAGTAACCTGGAAAAACAGACAAACACATATACATTTTTGTTCATATATATATACAGGATAATTAAAAAATGTCCACTGAATACCAGAATTGTCTGAATTTGAAGCTGATCAAATGCTAATGTATAAATGTGTCTGCCTTGTAAAGAGGTATTTAATTTTGAACAGTTTGTATATTCATATTGAAATATTCATGAGACATTTGAATTTGCAAAACAATGAAAAAAGAACCAATGGAACATCAATAATTAAAATCAGTGACCAGGAATATGTGTCAATGTTTACCATAACGTCTGATTTATTTGTGGACCGTCAGGCGTTGTCAGTTTTATACTATTGTTTATGTCAGATATATGAATTTATTACAACAAGAACATGTCCCTAGTTGTCAGGTATCATTATATCTATGGTAATGTTCATCGTGTGCCTGCCTCATTTCCCAGTCACTAGTTCTCACTTACATACCAGTTTTATTGCTCGACATTAATGAACATCATTTCTGACTTAATGTTCACTGATCGTTACATTAACACAATAATTAATTACAGACTTTGTTTGTGTTCCCCCATCACCCCCTCTCCACAGTCAAGTCCTGACACTGTTTCACCCATAGCCTTGTGTTGGCCATTCACCTTTAAGAAACTTTACAAGTGATAGTAGCTGTTCAGAATTCAGGATATACCTAGGTCACTGATTTGCCTGCATTTGTCAGTAAATGCTATGGTAATTAAGGTACAATATTTATCACTATAACTTTGGTTAAAGATTTTCTCTATCACAAGGAGACAGAACACAAATATATCACAGCCAGAGAGAAACTAATATTTGCCACAGGTCCTAATTGAAGCCTCCGATCTAGAGCAGTTGGGCCAAAATGTCTCAAAATGCCCATATGGTATGACAAGTGCATTACATAGGGTATATATATAGGTGCAACATTACCGTATGAGACCTGCTTCTCATCCAAAGGAAATAAACCACAGAAAGTGTTAAAGCAAACATCTCAAATATCTCAAATGTCAAGGCCACATGATCAACACACTTGCTATTTACCTATTTACACTCTTCACCAAAGAAAGTACCACTACAGAAATTGAAATGACCAAGAATGGTGAAGAGGGGTTACATTAAAACAAATAATAGGTACATATCATATGTGACTCTAATTCCGTATATGCTTATATTACAGAGTTATCTGCCCTTGCAGGTAGGTATTGATTGTGACGTCATGCGTTTAAGAGGGTAACGTCATACTTTTCAGAACAAACGACGTAAATTGCGCTCACCAAATAATGATGTCACAATGGATACCTACCCAAAAGGGAGGCAACTCTGTAATATGCAAAGACGGAATATGTCTCTCTACACCTATAATATACCCCTTCTCCCTCACCTAGATCTACTACCTACTCTATCATCACCTAAATACCCAATACTAGACATTTACATCTCAGCTTGGCATCTATTTACACTAATGCTACAAGCCTTTGTACAAAATCAATTAGAATCTATCAATAATATATGCATTCAAACCTTACTATAGAATATACAACATTCTAAAAGGTACAATTAATTACATACTGCAGTTGTTCCCATTTAGACACAAAGGTTTTGTAAATTCTTTCTTTACGTGTCACAGAAGTTTAATTGTAGAGTTGTGAGTAAAATTGATTAGTATACTGTAATGAATTAGGCCCGATCTAAAGGTATACTGTATACTTAATTAACAACAGGTTCCAACAGCTGTGGGATCTCAGATTCACTACCTAAGCAGTGTTCTATATGTATACTGGGGGGTAGGATGGTAGGCTTACAGGCGACACCCATTCTATTATCATAGGTGAAATTATTATACAGCATGTATATTGAATAATTATGAAATCAGCACTTATATTGAATGGTCATAGTATTTTTCTAACTTTAATATGAATAAAAAACAATTGACATATATAACAAGAGGCCCATGGGCCTTAACGGTCATCTGACTATTGGCACAATACAACACAATGCAAACAATTAAGGCAATACAAAGAACTCTTTTAATAGAAGAAGTTCAGGTTCTGATATATGCGATGAATTAAACCATCAATGAAGGTCTCTTGGTCCCCACCATGCTACAAGTCCAATATCCAGATCTAGGACTGTTACTTATTTACAAGAAGTCGTTTAAAGATTTTAGCCTATTTGACCCTTGTGACCTTGAATGAAGGTCAAGGTCATTCACCTGAAAAAACTTGGTAGCCCTTCATCCCAGCATGTTACAGGTCCAATATCAGTACCATGGGTCTTCTGGTTCTTGAGAAGAAGTCGTTTTAACAATTTTAGCCTTTTTGACCACTGTGACCTTGAATGAAGATCAAGGTCATTCATTTAAACAAACTTGATAGCACTTCATCCCACCGTGCCAAGGACCCAATATCAGGTCTCTAAGCCTCTTAGTTATTCTTAAGAAGTCGTTTAAAGGATTTCAGTCTATTTGACCCATGTGACCTTGAATGAAGGGCAAGGTCATTTATTTGAACAAACTTAGTAGCCCTTCATTTCAGCATGCTACAGGCCCAATATCAGTACCAAGGGTCTTCTGGATCTTGAGAAGAAGTCGTTTTAACAATTTTAGCCTTTTGGACCCCTGTGACCTTGAATGAAGGTCAAGGTCAATCATTCTAACAAACTTAGAAGCCCTTCATCCAAGCATGTTACAGGCCAAATATCAGTGCCCTGGGCCTTCGGTTATTGAGAAGAAGACATTTAAAGATTTTAGCCTTTTTGACCCCTGTGACCTTGAATGAAGATCAAGGTCATTCATTTGAACAAACTTGATAGCCCTTCATCCAAGCATGCCATGGGCCTAACATGCTGTAGTACTATCATACCGAACCATCACACCATGAAATATGATGCTGACAGTTAGACACCTTTCTCTCCCCACCAGTGAGAGAGAGAATAGCTATTCTCTTACCCCAGACAGGAATATCCACAGCTTTACCCGTGTGAGATTTTTCTATCTCACTCTAGGGTAAAGACACGCTACACGAGATCTTTGCGCATACTCAACAATTGTATGACGTCACAACAACAGTATCATGACGTCGCGGTAATAGTATCATAATGTCACCACAACAATTAAATGACATCACAAACAAAGACGACGAAGATGACGATTCATTGAGGTTACGTCATCCTCGCTTGTATATATGTCATCCTCGCTTTTATAAGTGACACGTTTATTTAGACGCAAAGTGGTGCACAGGGTAAGAGGAAAAGAATCATTCACCTTCTTTGTATTGAAACAGGAGATTTCAACCCTCGGGATAAGATTCTTAAGCTGTCAAACACTCGGCAAAGCCATGTGGTTGACAACTTAAGAATCTTACCCCTTGGATTGAGATTCTTCTGTCTCACACCAAACGGGGTGAAAGATTCAATTATACGTATACCCATATAGAATAGGACATGTATGTACAGTACAGCATGTTTAGGCAGTGGTGACGACGTTGGGGCTACTCCTATGACATTTTATAGTGTTATCTCACCGAACGATCACACCTGGAAATTTATGCTGCTGACAGCTAGACACCTTTCTGTCCCTGCCAGGGAGAAACAGTACATAGCAAAATGTACTTTATATCATGTATAGATAGTGATGAAAGCCTGCCAAGGCCGAAACATGTCAGCTTCCAGCTGTAGGCATGTTGTGTACAGAACAAGTAGTATGGAAACCTGCACGACAAATATATAACATTTACTGGGCTCATTTCTCTTGTTCTTTATTTCATTCTTTCTATATAATACTTGTCTTATCCCTTAATTTCAATTTAAACTTTAACATTTTCAACTAAATTTTTTTAAAGTATTGATCAAGTGTCCATAAAAAGACTGAACTTGGCTTTAAAAAAGATTAATATACCTCTACTTTATTTACGCTATATAGTTATAAAACTAGCCCCTACTTTTTTCCAAACCCTCGCTTGTGTTGAGTCTTTCGAACTAACACACCCCTGGAAGCTAGCACACACCTAGACTGGTTATTTCGTTTAACCAATCAGATTCGAGTGGGCGGGACTTGTTTCCGATCGCGCCATCATTGCTAGGTGACGTAACAATTGGGCGGAGCTGTGTGCCATCTCCGTTGACATTTCAGACATGTTAGTAATCTAACTGTTACGAACACGTCGTCATGTTTATCTTGATAGTGAGAGGCTTGTGAAAAATGCAATGGGTCAGAAGACAATAGCTTTTATATGTACATTTACGTACACCTGTAAGTGGTTAACGTCTCGGAATTTCAACAATACTTGTATATAAATTTAGGATTATGCCTAGTGGTATAATGTTGAAATATGAGAAATCATAGCGGAATCAATTTTTAACCTGCGGTTTGAAGAAAAACAAAACGGACATGGAATCACAATTATCATCTCGAATAATTTGTATGTTTGAAGGGATTACGTAATCTCACCATGTAAAATTTTCTCAATCTCTAATGACCATTGCCGTACGCAACAGGAATATAGCGTATGAGAAAAATATATTTTGATTTTGTTTAATCATATCTTTTGTATGTATCAGTATATTAAAACAGTTAAAGTATGGGATTGAGTGATATATCAAGTTTCCGGTTTCCCTCGAACTTGCCTATTTCCCTCGGCTCCGCCTCAGGAAATAGACAAGTCTCGGGAAACCAGAAACTTGCTATATCCCTCAACCCCATACTTTAACTGTATAATATTATAATTAACCTTACACTGATTTCATCTTTAGCTTGTTGGTAGTGATTCTAATGAGAGGCGAGGAGCATGTAAATCTATAATCTGGATTCCAATCCCACGAAATAGAAAAACAGAGAGAATCAATATCAGCTAGAATTAATAAAGGTTGAATCGGCTAAATCCAGAGTTAACTGTCAAACTGCAATCAATATTACTCCCTGGAGAAAGGATGAAATTTATTGAAAATAAATTCGGTCAAAATATGCCAGCCAAGGTCGGTAATACGTTTGACAATCGGGTACAAGCCTGTTCGTATCTGTGTAACAGAAAGTAGAAGATTTCTAAGTGCAGAATCAAAGAGCTTAATGGTGCTACTCTGAACTAATGCTTTAGGAAATTTAACTTTTAATGGGTAGTGGCATTCCTGATATTACGATAACTGGTTGGTGCGATATTCGACATCTGTACCAGGGAGAGAGTGCAGTACACATGATCTTTTGGTGAGATAATATTTGAGGAATTTAATGTTGATGCTGGCCATTGTCAGATGATCATCGCCCCTCTCTGTCTGATAGGATGTCTCTGGTTTGTTGGTAGCCATTGATCCACATTCCTGGGCCCCAGATCGGAGCATCATGGTCGCTTTTAATGTTACTCTATCACACACAATCTAACTAAAGACTACTTTCGTTTCACTACACACTCAAAATAGACATGCCCCTTATCATTACATATGATCTGGAACTTGGAGTAAAAAATCTCTACCATACTGGACTTGTTACATTGTATCATCCTTGGGTTTTTTCTCTGATACATCTGAGGGCTAGACGAGTGATTGTGATACAGGAAAACTACCTAGATGTATTGTTGTGATGTAATTAGACATGTGTCTGCTATTGTGTAAATAATTAACCACTGAAGCATGTGTTTGATATCTGTCTATCATACAGACAACTAGATATAGATATATTACATTACCAATACTTACATACTCATAAACTTTACTGTCCTACGTTGCCCGTGAAATGTTATTTTTTCGAGGTTGGTTGGTAGCATGCCTGATTAACATCCTATTTAATTACCATCCAGAGTCATTTAAATGTAAGGACAGCCTCCCCATGTACCAGTTAGGAAGAAATTCAGTTAGAAAGAATAGAAAATGTGAGATCCCAATATTTAAAAAAAAAGAAAACTCATGACATGACTACAAACAAAATAATATAAACCTTATAGGCGTCACCTATAGCTTAATATGGTATTGACTGAGCTAGCTAGGACATTAACTAAAGCCGAAGTTCAAAAGATCCGGCATCAAATTCAATAAATCACAAAGGTCCTTAATTTTCATATAAGATATAAAAATCTGATTTAAAAGGATTAATTGCATTACTTGGTTACCTACTCTGAGGACAATGTTTTGAGGAACTCTTGATTTCAGTGGAGGTAATTATAACTAACTCTTGATTTCAGGGGAGGTAACTTACTCTTGATTTCAGGGGAGGTAACTTACTCTTGATTTCAGGGGAGGTAACTTTACAAGCAGATTATTGTCAGCTGGTGCTCTCAAACACTCTAGAACGTATGTTTGTAATTAAACGTGTTCCGGTCCATTAACTACGGCGATAACAAGGTGCGAACCATAAATACAATTTCCGATAAGTAATCTTATATATAAAGTAGATTTAGGCTTCCCTAAAAATATCATTTTGACCACTGGATTCAGACTTGCAAAATGATAACCAGGCTATCAACTCCAGAACTTACTAAATGTCAAAGATTAAATCATAGGTCTCGTAATACACATCACAATAATCTACACGTCCCGTAAAGATTCCAAAGTTTTTAATCAAGGAGACAGAAACATCCCAATAAATACAACTGTATGTAAGATTTGATTTGATTAAGGCTCCAGACTCCTTTATCAGTACATATCCTGTACTGTATTACAGGGTATAATAAAACAGTATTAATATCAGTGTCTCCAGTCTACGGACAAGGATGGGTTTCCTTCACAGAACAACACATTCCATTAACTAGGGCTCGTAGTCGAGATGAAATGGAGTCCTATGTGCTCTCTACCGTGTGACATTGTTGTGACCAATCATTTGTACAGAAGTCCGGATCAAAATAATTGGATAGAAAACGCTAGTCTAAATACAAATTGGATGAATGATTAGTACAAGCCGGAACTCTTTTGTCACGGAAAACAATTATCTATCATATGATCATCATAACAATAGAGTAAAAAACTTTTCTATAGTTATCTCGTGTCACTAGGTTTGGGGTATATAATTAAAGATCCCAGGAGACCTTGACCTCTTCATATCTAACATGTATGTGTCACTGGTTTAGGGGTATGTAATTTGTGTATCCCTAGTGACCTTGACCACCATAGTTAATGTATATGTGGCATTGGTTTCGGGATATGTATATTGTGTGTCCCTAGTGACCTTGACCTCCATAGTTAACATGTATGTGTCATTGGTTTTGGGGTATGTAATTTGTGTGTCCCTAGTGACCTTGACCGCCATAGTTAAGGTGTACGTGCCATTGGTTAAGGGGTATGTATATTGTGTGTCCCTAGTGACCTTGACCTCCATAGTTTACGTGTACGTGTCATTAGTTTTGGGGTATGTATATTGTGTGTCCCTAGTGACTTTGACCTATTACCAGTATCAATATTTGATGTGATTTTCCTATACATTAACACAAATCTAAGCCCAGGGATTCCTCAGTCAACTTTATCTGTCCCATGAGGTGAAGCTGAAGTGTGACCTATTACTGTACACCATCTGGTGTTACATGTTGTTAGACTTTAAGTCTATAGATTTATATTATACAGAGAGTATACAGATAATGCCTACCCATATTAGGAACAAATTCATGAAAACATGCCTAAATGCCACAGTACATTTGTAATGACAACCATTCACAATGTAACTAGAATCTCACAAAACATATAATATACACACTAAATTCCTCCATCAATTTACAGTGTCAAAGGAATCATTAGTGAAGAACATCAAAACACATCAATTTTGCCATGGTCTTCAAGTCACAGGAGTCTTTTTAAATCAACAAGTCTGAGAAAGTTACATTTGCATTATAAATAACTTTACTGCAATTAAAACTTGAACACTTCCTAATATCCTAATATCTTCACACTGTCGGAGATTTACTGTCACTTAAATAGGAGTATGTATAAGCAGAATTTGCTTCCTTACATCATGTTATCAAAGAATCTCACATGCTTCCTGTTTCCATGTTTCTAAAACCTGAGATCATTGAAAATGTTCTGATCCTTGTCCTAACACTATCAATACATCATGGTATGATGTTTGTAGAGTCAAGTATATTGTTTTTATCGCCAATCTAAGCCAACATTTTTTTTTGTCAAGTTTTGAACAACTGTTAACAATTGGCGTTGGTTCATCCTTATCAGCTGACCATCACTTCTTACAGCTTCCTGCTAACACACAATAGGAGTCAGTTCATATATATTCTTAACCCCCCCTCTTTCCACAAACCCCGTACCCCCAGTCCCCCCCCCCCCACACACACACCAATTTGGTAGGTTGATCATCATGCCTAACCACATGATAAAAAACGTCAAGAGCTTAATTGTTATCTATGATCTGATTGGTTAAAATGATAAGTTCATCTAAGAGAGTTTTTCATCAGTGTCTCATATATTTTATGCTCAACATTCCATGGTCTCATGATACAGTTGATGAGACAAAGCCTTTAAAGGCGGAGTTATGTAGGCGATAAACCAGTAACTAACTTAATCCATGGTCATCATATTAAAACAACTCAAAGACCAAAAAGGGGCTGTCTTTCAAGCAAGAATAAATTCTTTAGTGGTTTTCCTGATTTTCACAGAGCAGAAAACCGTATTTATGTAAAAGTCCAGTGCCTCTAGAACTGATGGCCATGCAAGCATTCATAGCCAATAACAATATTCAAGTTAATGAGACCTAGCGAGCTCTCTACAGGCCTGAAGATAATGTCTCGGAAAATGTCTAAGTCCTGTAGGAAATCATGCTCCAGCCGACTGTCTGGACAACCTAATATGTAATTATGGTCAATCAGCCATTTTATCTATACAGATGAATGAATTATACGACAGATGTCTTTCAACTTGTATTATAACATATTCTGGCTACAGAAAATACTATATGTTACAATAATACTTAACATCTTTTGAATACATGTATTGATAAATTTGCATACTTCTCAATTCATTCAAGTCATCAGTTTTAATTATATAAAAGGAGTTTATACAGTAGTAGGTAACTGTCACCCATTGTATTTAAGCCCGAATCTCTTTACCAGGAAGCAAGCACAGTAGAGTTATTTCTGATGTTATATTTGATGTATTATGATGAGCTAACATCCAAATTAAATATTGACAAAATATTGCATGAACCCGAACCCTAGGTATGTTGATACTTAAATATTTTGATCAGTATTGTATTGAATTCTTTATCCTGATAATTGTAACTCAACCCTGACACTCTTGAAACCAAAAGTAGACATACAAGTTGTATAGGTATTGACTGATAAAATAATCACAATTTTAGTGTTGATTCTAAATATCTATTGTTTAAATAAAGTTAAGCAATTTTTGTGTGTGTGACCAAAACAGTGTAACTGTTAGAGGCATGAAAGATATATTTATCAATTGTAACATTGCTTATTCGACCTAGTAAGCACCTGTGTCTCTAAGTGCCTCACTCCCCTTTTTGAAGCCTCACTTTCCCTCACCTCAAAGTAAATGCATGCTGAAAACAATTAAATAACAGTTTCTTTAACACATTTGGTTTCTTTTACGAATTGATTTATGGCTAATACTATGTGCAATCATTTTATGAAAGGGTAGTCCACATATTTCCTTCATTTATATAAGCACTTTGGTTGCTTATTGGGTCAAATACAGTACTTACCTGAGGTCTCTCCAATTACATAATGACAGAACAGGTGACCAAGCTAGCTGACAGAAGATGCATCTAAATCCCCATGTGCCTAATTGAATTGAACTGTGATGGATATGTTGGGTCTTATATATATTGTCAATTCAACTTTACTGGAGGCGGTGTACATATAGTACCTATCTGTTAGTCTATATATCTGTCTGTATCTTAATTCACTACAGTGATAGGATCTCTGGGACTCATACCATCACCATATACCTAATTAAACCAGGGCTTTGATTTGTTGTGATAATTACAAAATGGATGACAGCTCATAATATCTTTTAGAGCACTAGTCTCATGCAACTGTCCGGAAGAATAAAATTGATTTTGAATATCCTGAAACTTCCAACATCCCTCGTAATAGACCTGGCCAATCAGTGATCAGGTATCCATAGTAACCGATATAGAAACTGCATCATCAGCAGACAATGTAAGGTTTATAATGACGAGGAAATGCAGCCATGACGCTGCAATATACCCCATACTAGACCTATCCCTAACTAGCATCGTATGATTATCTAATGGAGGACAGGGAAAAATAGACATTCTGTTACTAAATATAGATTCATTGTAGACAAGAAATGTACGAAACATTTCCACTGTTAAAACAGTCCTAATCAGTAACTTATTTATGGACAGAAATCAGACATTAGATTGTCTGTCAACGGTACAGGGGTCAGAGGAAAGTTGGACTAATAAAACCTCTGTGATAAATGAACAGTTAATACATATTGTAGACCTATATAAAAATTATGAACACTATATAAATTTACACCTATATTTCTCATACCTATACAAAAATATCTAGATCTTTATTAAAATCAAATCACCTCATTTTTTTAATTGTCTTTCAATGAATTCATATACTGCATGAGGTTAATTAAAACACAAAATATGATTTGATACAATTAGCATCATTACTAAATATATAATTACAAGTACATGTGCATGTATATACGTACTGGTATATATAAATTATCATATATTTTCTAATTGCATGAAACCAATCAGCTATATAATTTATATATATATATACACTGTATATATATATGAAATATACACATGGTACTTTCTATTCTTCTTTATGTTATCATTAAAAACATTCTGAAATAAATTCATGATTTACTTATAAATGGTGTATATGTGTATTTCACTTTTACATTAGAAGGATGTAGCAATCAGATCAACATATTGAAGGGCTACATGTTAATCAACATATGTGTAAATTACTTTTTTCCTTGTCTGTGAAAATGACAAGTTTTTAATTCAAGGAATTATTGATTTTTCTCTTGCCATATTACTCAATGCCATTGGTTTATTACTCAAGACCATGATGATGAGGAAACAGACACTGGTGGAGGGTCGAGTAGAGGGTCGAGGAAACAGACACTGGTAGAGGGTGGTAGTGTGGGATTTCTAGGATAAAGACTTCAGTCCCTCCTGTAATGAGTCAGCAGGGGACAGATGGGGGACATGTGTGATCAAACCAATCAATATACATTTTGTATCCACTAACACAATGTGTTGGGAGACAACTGATGCTGCATGGCCCTGCACCTCACACATGTACTGATGTAGTCCCTGACCACAGAGTCCTGTAGTTATATAATAATGGTCGGAACCACATGTGTATTGGTACATATGTTTATTTGTATAATTACTGCATGTATATTTATACCACGGAGATATTCATAGCATTGTTTGTCCCAAGTTCACCCAGGACATTTGTTTGTATATACTGGCAAAACGAACATGGAAAATCACTTTAACCACGTATACATTTCTATGATGTAATAAATGTGTATTACTAAACCCATATTTTCACCAATACACACACACATGGTAATTTATACACAGCATTAGGTAAATAAAATGGGTATAATCGGGTTCACGTGTAGGCTCCGAAATTAAAACATGATGTTTGTACATATTAAAATGGTAAGAATTTACAACCGAAAATAAATTGCATCTTGAACATCTTGAAGTGATGAATGACGAAAGCGAGGATATCATTCCCCAATACATCAAAATGATAATTCCAGCACGTGAAACGTGTGTACAAACAAAATACTTACGATCGTGTACTAACAGCAATGCTCTGTCAGAACGGTTTACATCCCAAACATTCGGACATCATGATAATGTCCCAGAACTTATGAATGACAACAACACTTGAACGAAAGTCTCGGTAAATCCAAAGAAATACACTCTCTCAGTGAACGTTAGAATCTATAGGCCTAATATCCTTATTCCTGCACACGGGGTATTGTTTGATCAGAGCTATAATTCACCTGTATAACTCGCACATGTAGAATGTATATACACCTTGGGTACGGGGTATTCCTTGTCGGTGTACACAAAAAATCCAGCAATGTCCACGCAGTACCGTTATAGGTCTGACCGGCTAAGGTCGCTGACTGTTTACTAGAAGGCGAGGAACATCAACAAAAGCTTGTCAATCAACGTAAAACTCAACGTTACGAAGTCATGCATCCGTCATCGGTGTGTAGTAGCTAGCGACATGGTTCAGTGCCGTTGGTTAGCCTGATAAGTCCGTATGAATGGCAGCTACAAACATTTTACTAGAACACACAGCATGCAGCTCAACTCAAATAGCAGAGGTGTTGCTTTATCACTGGGCACATCGATAAACATGGCTTCGTTTTATGGTCAGCGCTTGTCCGTCATGATCGTATGCGTTTTTGACATGCTGCTCTGGGTGACCTTGACCAATGTTTATCTCAAACGATGATGAATATTAAATTACATGTAGAGCTGTTTATAATGGAGCTACCCATATGTTATAATTATGTACCAGAGACAGATATCACAATAGCGAGTTCATCAGTAAATTGGGCAAACGGAGGACGCCGATACAGCGAGTTCTGGTGTTCTAAGCGATCGCCATGCATTATGTATTTATCCTGAGGCAAGACCGAGGGCCCGCGAAATCGCCTTTATAGAAATTCCAGCAGTTGACGCGTGTCAATTCCTCTACTAGTATAATTGTTGTTTATTTATTAAACGTCTAGCCAGCGCAGGGATCGATCGTTTTTAATAGCTGATAACCGGTCAAGTTGTCCCAGGGACTAATTATAATGACAACAGCGACATTGCTTCAGAAACATGATTCTGACCACGTGTTCCGCAATTCATTTTGTCCCGCTTATCGATAAAAAGTGAAGTTATTAATTTGCTTTATTGCTTGAAACGCAAAAATCTGAAGCCACTTGCGGTATTAGGATGTGATTATATCAAATACAATGTACGTCATTTGATCTTACAAAATGATGACATGCGAAGTAATCTTGGAGGCGTTGGTTTGGATTGCATAACATCTAAAAATTTATTTTCAATAGATGGCTTTGACTCTCACCGGGGATTTCATATATAGGCTACTGAACAAGATTCGTTTTAACCTAGAGTGTTATTATTTATATCAGGGATTTAAAAATTACTATGTACATCGCTGTTTATATGTCACTCATGTGAATGAAGTATGGGAGGTGGGAAATGTTTGAACTAGAAATTTCATTTTGAAAAAAAAATCGGTTACCGTACATCATATTCTCATAAATTGGACGCCGTAAGGTTGAAAACTCCAAGAAGTAATCCTTCGTGTTCAACATAATCTAGTCTCAAAATGCATTAAGCATTATTTATACTGGCTATCATACAGGTAGATTATACAAAGACTAACTAAATCTTACGTCCCATAGGACTATCTGGGCGATTGAACCACCAACGGAAGGAAGTGGACATGTTTATTGCGATCAGCGACATTCGTAGGACTATTAACGATAAAACTATATCACGTGACTGTCTATCACATCTAGCACGTGCGTAGTGGCGTTTATAAACTGATAAATACTTCTTCTCTCCTAATTAGTTAATGTAATGACCATGTCCGTTGTGAACTTATACTTACCTATATAATCCCCAGTTCATTGTCCCGGAGATAATAAACCCACTTTACATTATTGTTTACATTTCTATACAGTATCCGCTTTACAATTCAATTACCAAATAGCCACAAGACATACTACAATTGAATTGAAATTATTGTATTTTACACATAATGAATGATATATGAATGATTCGAACAACAATTTAACACGTACAATTGAATTGAAATTATTGCATTTTACACATAATGAATGATATATGAATGATTCGAACAACAATTTAACACGTTTAGATTTCATTGTATATCACCAATCTTAGCCAGATTTTGGGGCCTGTCATTGTTCACAATTGGTACAGTACAAAAGCAGAGTTTGAGTATACAATAGCGTCTCTCCCATATACTTGTCTCCGTTTGCAAATTTCGCACTGTCTCTCTTCGTAGGGCGCTGACTGTCTATCGAACTGAGTTTCTTCGCATGTTGCACTTATATATTCGCAGGCGCAACGTTACTTTCCGTACATCCTCGATAATCCATGGGTTACTATCCCTGATGTTATATCCATGTTAGTGATAGTAATCCCTGGATTATCGGAGTATGTTTTCGTAAGGCGCCCTGTCATTTTGTCTCTGACGAACCTAAATTTTGCATATCACACATGTATAACTTCTGATCTTCGCACGGCGTATTTTCCTACTGATCATAAAGTATTGGCATTTTCAAGTAGCATACTGTCTCCACAGGACCACTACCATTATTTATAGAAAGGAATTGTAACTTTTCACAAGCCACTGTAAATGCTATCATGGGTCCTCATTTGGTGCATGTGGGTCAGTTCCCAGATACTGTCTGGGTAATCAAACCCCGTAAATTGACACTAGATTCACAACCAAACTGCAGCTGTGTGTTGCGGACTGTCGTTCTGTCAAATATGATTTACAAAAATAATCTTGGAATGTTTCAAGGTAAACATAGTCGCTTTTCATTTGACTCATTAGTTTTGTCCCTTGCTTTGTGAGTAAAGGATAGACGTCTAAATGGGCTTACGAAGATTGATATCAAAATGAAGTGGGATTGGACTGGGTCGATCATCGATGATCAGGTAGCTCAATTGATAAAGCATCTGGCTAGTGTTCGGATGTCCCGGGTCCGAATCCCGATCTGGCCGCTACATTTTCTCCGCTCCTGTTACAAAAACAAAAATAAAGTCACTCACATACCGAATAACTTTATGGAGTTAGATAACCAAAATATAACTTTGATTGGTCTGAGTTCCAAGTACCGAGTTCTGACGAGCTCCTGGGTCTGATGGTGACGTCATTCTTGTGAACTTGGTCCAGCATCATTTTACACAAAGAGTAGGAAATGACGCATATATAATATACTGAGCTGCTCGAAGATATAGTACTTTAAAGATGATAGAGAAAGCAGTAATTATCATAGCATCTTTACGTCTTTGACCTTGGCCACGGTGTAAGTCACATCTATGGTTACATGTTCTGTACATGTATGTACACCATGCTCTTCCCCTGTCTTACCATTTTAGTTTGAAAAATTTGAAATCTGAATAAACGCTTTAAATCGTTAAATTCATTATTGAAAATTATATTTAGTGTGTTGGCGTCACTAAATTATGAACTATCATTTCGCTGATTGAATTTCCTTTTCACTTTTTCTACCAAACAATATGCATTCTTATGACGCTGAGGTGTTGGCATGCAGTGGACATCACAGTTGTACGGCCAGTTTAAATCTGCCTGTTTGCCGATGTTTCTGGATATCTAGTATACCAAATTAAAGATAAATTATCTGGCAGTCGATTGAAAGTATTCCTACTGTCACATCTTTTACAGTTTGCTAATAATAATATTTTTCCTTAAAATTGGGTAGTGTTATATGGCCGGCCAAGTCCACCATACACCTTGACACAGTTCTACACTGGTCAAGGGGAGATAATCCAAGCAAGCGAAGCCCGAATAATGTCTAATGATAAATACGTTTTGTAGTAGGTAATCTACTAGCTGCAATATTGTAGCTCAAAAGACTTTAAGACAGAAAATAGTGTCGTCTTTAGAGCTATAATTGATGCCTATTACTGCTAATGGAACAATTTAATGATCATGCAAACCATAAGAAAACGTTTTTTTGCACTTCATCGTACTTGTTTGATATCGCGTACCTACTAGGAAATAAAACTGAACCACATAAAATATCAAATTCTCATCGAGGCATTATTTTTTTACATAAAATATATGAAGGTCTTTTGGATGGGAATTTATAAGGCAAGTCCACAAATTTAGAATTTGACATCTTGTGAGTTGCATGGTAGATATAAAGATTGGTAGTTATGTTTGTTTTGGACAAAAATAATATGTAAATGAATGTATATACATAAAATAATTGGAAACCCACAAAAAAAGTATAGAAAACTGTGCCCGAGTGATTTTCGGAGGCAGTGCTCCACTACGACACATTGGGACCTATTCGTACCCGGCCGAAAAGTATAGTGGGCCGGGTACGAGTAATCTACAGGTATAAGCAATTTTTTTGTTGGCGGCATTGTTCAAAATTGATTTTTGATATCTTATTAAAATATGTAACAACGGTATTCGTTTCCTTAATGAAATGATGTTATGGTAGGTCCTGCTTCACACCATAATGACACAGTGACAACACCAACATTGAAGTGAAATCCACCCCTGTATTACAAAAGTGGCGTTTTCCATGAATGTTTACAGGAGGCATCTGCCGATTTATATGAACTTTATTTTTGAACTCTAAGAGAAGTTTCTGTAGCAGTTATGTGGATGTTATTTCACCTTTTCAGATTAATCATAAAAATAGAAACTTTTACATTTTACTCCTAACAGTCGATATTCATGGGTAAAAAAGATTTGATGACCCTTAAGTTTTGCATGTATCCACCCCTGAAAGCTCTGTCATCGACAACGGGTTAACAGGTTATTTGGTCCTTTTGCTGTCATAACGGTACTTTGAGGCTGATTTTGTGGCTTTGTAGTTGACATCATATCTGTAATCGTCAAATGCAGTTTCTGCTGGTCTTCGATTGGTCAGCTTTCTTCTCTTGAACTGGCTTAGTTTTATCACAGGATTACGACGCGCAAAAAAAAAAAAAAAAAAAAAAAAAAAATACTTAAAATACTTTTTAGTATTTTTTTTTCGCGTCGTAAACCTGTGGTTTTATTATGAGATAATGCAGGAGTGGATAGTAACTCCTAGAGCATTGAGGATGGAAAAAGATATACAGTGTACTTGAAAAAAATGACAAACTAAAGATATAACAAATACATTTTGTAACAATTTTATTAAAATATAAAATTTATATCTATCACAGATAACATATACGTAAGTTAATAATTCATTTAAGTAAAACTATAAATAAAGTTTGTAGTTTATGTATTTATGGCAAAAACAATTGGCTAATTAATGTACTTAGTAAACAGATCTACAAATAAGCTTATTATATTAAAATGCTAAAATCCTCAAGCCAAAAATCTTCGTTAATATACAAGCTGATATATAAATTTCAATTTAACCTTGCAACATGGGGTGGTGACATATGCAAAAGTGTAAAAATCAAATATGTTTTAAAAAAATGACAATACATAAATAAATCAGAATTTAAAACCAAATACCCAGACCCTTAATTTTAAAATAGACTGCTTTAACTTTAAAGAGTCTGTCTGATCATTTAAAATGTCAGCTCCGAAATCTGTCCCAGGAATCTGTCTTCGAGGCAAGAAGTATGATATTTAAAGGTATGTACTTTAAATTAATCTATAACCATTTTCAGTTTAAAGTATAGTTTTTGTCACAAAATTTAGACCAACATTTATGTATAGAATATAATTCACCCATACTAGTACTTCAGATAAACATTTTGGCACCATTATGATATAAGTATCGTTAAAATATTAGTCAAGTAGACTTAAAACATATCTTGAAATACAATGAGTTATAAAAATATAACAGTCTTAATATCAAAGCGTACATCATGTAAACATTGGCTGAGCTAAATAAGGTTTTGAAAGCGCTAACCTGAGAATTTTATATAATATATTTCCGCAATACAAATAGGCAATACAAAAAGCAAATATAAAACATAATTGCAATATGTTTTTTTTTCAACTTAATAAACTTTCCATTTGGAATCATTTTTTGAGCTGGGCAAGAAATACCCTAAATACTATACTAATCCTTCTATAACTGCCAGTTCATTGGTAACTTAGAAGTATACATTGGTAATTGCCTCTGCTAACAAGCAAAATGTACTAAAATATCCTTTTCATCTTATGATAATGAAAATAGCTATATATTGTATTAATCTTCTTTAAGACCTTTACTGGTAATATTATCAATGATTTTCTATGAAATATGTTGTTTTACAAATATACCTATAATTACCTAACGTATATTTCCAACGTCTTAAAATTCTACATGCAACTTCTCCCATGTATATCAACCTTTAGTCATCATTATGAAGGTTCCACCTGGCCACTTCCCTTTCTGAGACATGAAAACACTCTCCTTAGAAAATCGTGTTTCTTGGTACAGCTGGTGTTCTTGGTGATCTTGTTATCCAGAAAATTGTCATAATCCACAACTAAAATTAGAATAAGATTTCAAATATACTATTGGAATGGTACAAGAGGCCCAATATTCCTGTATAGCTTATAATGTTCTTTGTAGTTCTTAAGTAAGACTACCATACTTCACATCAAACTTACATTTCATAAGTACATGTACCAAGAACTGAGCTTTGTGTAAGCTGAAATGTCTTGTTAGTAAAATATTCATATTTTTCTTTCAAATTAGATTAAAGAAATAACATTAGATCTACATTTTCAACACATACATTTGAAATATATGTATTGTTATTTAGAAATGTAATACGATTATATAATTTAATTTGATATATAACATTATAATTACCTTTAGTTTTGCCACATACTAGCTGGAGGCAAGGAAACCTCAATTTTATTGAGCCTCTTGATCTTCTCCTCTGAAGAACAAAGTTTTCTAATGATTGATAAAACAGCTAACATATCATTGAGTCATCTTGAAAAACAATGGTGTACAACTGATAAGAAATTTTATATACATGTGATACATATTTTAATGATTATGAAAGTAGAAGTTGGAAAAAAATTAATAACAATTTATTATCTAAAAAAAAAAAAAAAAAAACAGAGGGTTTTGTGACAAAATGATTAGAAATACTTACATTAAAGAAACCAAACACACCCCGAGTGGAAGGTTTAGTGTCTAGAACAGCACTGTCAACCGTCTTATCCAAATCTGTAAATTAGGAGAGACAGAAACTTTAGTGCTTACAAAGTGTCTTTGGTTGTAAATTATCAAAATATCTATCAAACATATATACATACTTGTGTTTTTTCTGAGTTGGTATGTCATAGAGTTAAATCTGCAATGCAGGTAAGTAGCAATTGTGATTATTTCGTGAGCGAAACTCGTGTCGTTTTTCTGAAAGGTATGGTGTTGTATACGCTCGCAAGCACTTGACGTCACAAACACTACCTACCTGCAATGACAGATAACAATGAAATATACAAATACAGCACATTGATTCAATTTTAGTCCAGCATCCATAATAAAAATGATAGGCCCGAAACAAATCGGGAACAAAAAAGTCAAATCATATGTAGATATTTATGACTGGTTTGCAATTATACGAAAGAAGACTCTTGCTCACCTGAATCCTTAGCCTCGATATCATTAACCTTCTTCTCACTAACACTGGCAGTTGTTGGTCCATCTTTGTCTGTGTGGAATTGTACCATTTCTTTTTTTGCTTCTCCGACAATGTCAATGGTCCCTAACTTCTGATCTTCACTTCTGACATCTTGATGCATTTCGTTTTCATTGTCTTCCATCAAAACCATTGTTGCGTCTTCACCTACAATCCTCATCAAAGAGTTACCAACAAAGTGATCGACATCATCGTCCATTATGTCCTCCTTTGTTATAGAGGAAAGTGATAGATTAACGAAGTCGTCAATATTCTGATCCAGGTCTTTCTCTGTGTCTTCTTCTTTTTGTCCACTTGATGATGGATCTGTGGTTTCTTTAATACTTGCAGCAGATTGGCCAGATTTTTGTTCTGAGATAGATGAAGGATCTAATCGGAGGTCTGCTGCAGTTGCCTTCCTGGGTTTGTCTGGTTCCTCCTTTGTCCCTGGTGCTTTGTTGGCACGCTGGTCGACAACAGCCTGTTTGTACTGTCTTTGTAGAATGTTTCTTCGTAGATCTGTTCTGTCTGATGGCCTTCTGTTTATGCCAGGCTGCGAGACTGTCTTTGGTATCTGATGTTTTTGATTGTCTAGGTTTTTCTCTAACGAGGGTAGAGATTTAGCTTTTGGAAACTCTTGATTTATGTTTAGTTTCCTGACTCCAAACTCTGGCTGAGGATTTTGATCATCTTCCTCAATAAGGTCGCGTATCGATTGGTCCACTAAATTATCCAGGAAACCAGAAACTTGGTCTTCTGATTCGTAACCGCAATCCATGGTTAACTGTAAAATTTTAATTAGTCTTATATACTTGTATATTTGAAAATCGTATTAAGTTAATCACTACTGGAATATGATTTATTTCATTGAAATCGAAAGACGATAAATAAATTAATCAGTAGACAAATCCACCTTATTTAAAGGCACTCTTCTCTTAAATTACTTTGCCAAAGATAGAGCAACTTAAGGTATTATCGACCCCTATCAATTATCGATCCCCTACTGTTAATATCATAATTATAACTCATCTTGTGCTGATATATTTGCCAATCAATCTCCAAATTAACAAAGATTAATACATTCGGATCATCTTTTGATTATTCCATAGTCTCAAGCAATAATGAAAACTTCCGGAAACTGACCTAGACGTAAGTTAATTTAACGGTAGAGTTCAAAATCGATGTTGTTACGCAACAAGTTAGTAATTGACACTGTCTTGTCTTTTTTCCTTCTTTTAGGACGTAAACAAAGAGATCGGAACATTAATGAAAAAAAGATATGCAAATATCTTAATATTACTTTGTGGGTAGGGGTTCGATAATAGATTGATAAATCTGATAACCTATTGTATTATCGACCCCCCCCCCTCTCTACCTCCCGGTAGCAAGGATGTCATTATAACTACGAAAAGCTATTATAAGAGTTGTCTTTCTTAGACCGTGAAGCAAGTCACTGTCAACGAAAGTATGTAATATGATAAACACTTCTCACGATTATTTTAACGATATTTTGTCTAATTGCACTGTACTAATATTAATGCAACAATGCAGTTATTTTTGCTCTTAGTTAAAAGAAAACAAATTATTTGCAATGGCTTTCTTGTTCATGTTTATCTAACTATTACATTGCAATTACACCTGTATCATGATTGCTAATGATTTTGAGAAAATGAGGCACTGTAGACTTATTCTAGATGTCAACGACTTGATCAATATAATTTGGGATGAAAAAAGAAGAAGAAGAGAGCAGAGTTAAGATAGAAAAAAACACCCAAAAAGATCTATATTACTATATAAGAAAGCCTAAACATTACTCTAAAACTCACAAACGACAATATATATATATTAGGAAGACAGCTCGGTATAAGGTCGCGGATGTTCAGTTGTGAATAAAGCGGTCAATGGCCATTATAGAAAAAAGGACAAACAGAAAGAAAAAGAACGATTAATAGAAAGATAGGGAGGAATTGACAAATATATCGAATGCCGAAAGACAAACAAGTGGGAATGAGTGAGGAACAGAGTTACACTGTATGTAGAAGAACAGGAAATACACATTTCTATCGAGTGCCTCGACCAGGAATCGAACCCGGATCAAAAATAATATTTTCCTGTAGTCTGTATCTTTGATACATTGTGAATTACAAAGCTTGTAATTGTAAAATGAAATTTTACGTAACAATTAAAGAAATCCTTGATTAAAGATGCTCCACCGCCGACAGAGCAGATATGATATTAATCATTTGAACAATAATTAGTGTTAAATCGTGTATATATATGTCTAATAACACAAAAAAATAATATAAAATAATTTATTTTACCTTTGTTGCATGAACAATCAGTAATTCATTCCATATAGGATATAGTGCCACGGAATTTTTTCGGGATGCAATTAATTATTTTTTATATTTTTAACTTGAAGTAAAATCAGAAGCTCAAACTTTTCAATAGTGGAAATGGTGTAAACTAAGTAACTTTTGCAGCTGAAGAAAAATACTAAATCGTCTGTTCCTGTTTTTGATAGTGAAAAAATACCATTTGTCAGCGGTGGAGCATCTTTAAAGTATTGACGTACGTACACACCGATGATTGATCATTACAAACATTGTGTTGTGTTTTCTAACCGAATAAATTGTGATACATTTATTAAAATATCGTAAAACGTTTCAACATGTGATAGAAAGAATTTATGTTTGATATTATAAAAGATCAAATAATTGAGATATTAAGCAAAACAAACTATTTTTTCAGACCGTGCGGTCGCTTTTAATTTTTAATCGATATACTTATGTACGAGTAGATACTCCGATATAGATATATAATTAGCCATGCCTTTGGTTTGATGGTTACGTAATACCCGGACCAGGATGTTGTTTACCTGTATACAACGCCATTCATCGAACTCATCTGTAATTACCTGGCCGCGGGCAATTTGCTATTCGGTGGACTATATCGGGTATTTGCTATTGTCTTATTGTCAATCAGGTTAGGACATCCGTTAATTGGATTGTGATTTGAATTATGGAACCCCGTACATCTATGCTCTAGGTTTTTTATTGTCACCTCCATTTTTAAATTGAAAATGTAAAAGCAAATGGAAATAAAATATCCCTGATCATACCTAGGAATATATATTACACACACACACATACACACACACACACACACACACATATATATATATATATATATATAATATATGTCGTACACAGATAAAACAATAATGGAAGTTGACTTATTCAGAAACAAAAATGGTTCTAAGAACTATTTCAACTAAAGATTTAACCTTAAAAATTATTCCAGTCTAGAACTGTAATTACGGAAATGTCTAAGGTATTAGTAAAAAAAT
Organism: Argopecten irradians; assembly: GCF_041381155.1. NCBI lineage: Eukaryota > Metazoa > Mollusca > Bivalvia > Pectinida > Pectinidae > Argopecten > Argopecten irradians. Next base: position 24,270,963 of record NC_091139.1, read on the forward strand.
TTAAGCATGTATTTTCACCGTTTCGAATCTACATGTATAGTCATACAAGAAGGTTAGTATTGCCACACTAAATATACTTATTTCAATATCACTAAGTGTATTTTTGAAAAGGTACAAGATATATCTATTTTTAATGCCTGTTTACAAGTAATTTCATTTTTCATTTGAACACTAAATGTGGTTACTTTTTGGATTATACGATAAATGTTCATATATCATACTATTAAATCTCGGTATGGTATACAAAAGGATCGACAATGAATATACTATTTTAAGGATTTAATATAATTTTTAAATAATGAATTTAAATCTACACTTATACATATGTAGTAAAGGTTATGGATAAAGTTTCAAAGGCAACAATATAGATATACATATTATTTTCGGTTTAAGTTCGGTACTGTTACTCCAATATCACATAAATGATAACCGTCCACATTTTATTTTAATTATAATCTGTGCCGTGATTGCATCGTTATGGCAGAAGTTTGAAATAAAAACACGCATTCTAGATATATTCATGCTTATTTTTGTGATTTTACTCGTAAAAATATAGTGCTATATTATACTGTTTTTATTACACAGAAATTTACATAATATGCTAACTATATCTCAGTCCACACTGATCCGAACATCATTTTGATATATCTATCAAATTGGACTGATTATCTAATCTAAAGTTCGATAAATGAATGGAATGTTTTGAAACTGAAAATATCTACATCATACAGCTAGAACAAGGACGTATATGAGAAGGATAAGTCACAGTGGGTTCATCCTCGATACTCCAGGGGTTCCGATCACTTTCGATGTGTAGAGATCGTAAGTGATCGGAAGCCCTGGAGTATCGAGGATGCAGTGGGTTTTGGGGGAGTACAACGTAGGAGCTTTTGTGTTTGTGCACTGACCGTGACGTTGGGCGACGACCGTTTTCCTTTGATATCTGCCGGCGCAGCCTTTGATGTAGCTTGCGGGTGCGAGGGTTACCGTCTTACTTTCTAAAGCGGGGCCGTCATTTCATGAGCTGTCGTACTTTTTAACGAAAATTTAAGACATATCTTCTAAATCTTCCGTCCTTAAAGCAAGTGATAAACGTTGTAAAATTTAATAAACTTTACATTGGTGTTTCGTTTGACTTGATAAGACAAGTATTTGTTGAGAAAAACGGTTTTTATTCCCGGTTCATAGGCGTCTCGTGTGGTGTTTAGTAATGTAAAGAGACAAAGTCATGAATCCTTCTCACTTATAAATCCTTGGGCTAGAATAACCATTTATTCGAAAACCCATAATGTAGATCTAACGTACACGTATATATGCTGTATACATTTTTCTCTGATCACTGTCCCATTACTTTTAGTATAAAAATTAATCAGACTGTTTCTACAAAAGCTGTAGACAATGTAAATTCAAATGCCGAATACAGTAGAGGACAATGCATGTCGGTTAGATGGAAAGAAGAAAATATACATTTAGTCAGGGATAAATTGAATGAATGCAGTGAGATGATAGATGAAGAACTTAATGTTGACTTTAACAGCCAAAATGTGGTGAACGAATGTATAAATAACATATGTCACATAATCAATGATTGTACTTTACCGTTCTGTGAGTGTAGAGAAAACCCTGTTCGTAATACGGTAGATAGAAAGTTTTCTAATTCAACAGAGGACAAACCATGGGTTACTCCTCAATGCAAACACCTTTATAAAGAATACCGGAAAGCTTTGTCAAACTTTAATAAAGACAAATCTGATGAAACGCACCTCAGACTATTAACTGCTAAGCGTAATTATAAAAAATTAGAATATAAACTAAAACGGGAGTATAAACGGTATGAAGGAAATATGTTGGAGCTTTTGAAAAAGAGCAATCCGAGACAGTTTTTCAAATTATTTAAGAAAAATAAAACGAACAGAACTCGACATAGACGACTTTTATCTACATTTTAAAAATCTAATGGATGCTTACAATGGCGAATGCTCAGACCTTCTTGAAGATGATATGGAACCTGTGTACGAAAATCTTGACTGCAATATCTCAGCCCAAGAAATAATCAGTGCTATTAATAATTTGAAGTTACATAAAAGTTGTAGCGAAGACTTAATAATGAATGAAATATTCATTCATGGAAAAGATATATTATTACCATATTTGGAAAGATTGTTCAATTCTATTTTTAGATCTGGGTTTTTCCCCGAGTCCTGGTCACAATCTTGCATAGTTCCGATTTTCAAGAAAGGATGTGTTAACGAGACAAACAATTATCGAGGTATATCTATTGTAAGTTGTTTCGGTAAATTATTTACTACTATTTTGAATAATAGAATTATGAAATGGGAGAAAGAAAATAGTATTTTAACAGATGCACAATTTGGATTCAGAAGGGGGTCTTCAACTTTAGACGCCATATTCGTATTACAAACTTTAATTAATAAGAAACTAAGAAATAAGGAAAGACTTTATTGTTGTTTTATAGATTTTCGAAAAGCATTCGATTTTATTGATAGAGGAAAGTTATGGAGTAAACTGATTAATTATGGAATTAGGGGAAAGTTTTTTAAAAATTATATTTTCATTATACGAAAATGTTAAAGCCTGTGTAAAACTCGATGGCCATCTGAGTCAATGCTTCCCGAACAGAACCGGACTCTTACAAGGGGAAATATTGTCACCTGTACTTTACTCAATGTATGTTAATGATTTTGAAATGAGTTTTATTAATGATAATTGTCCTAATATTGAACTACAAATGCTTAATTTGTTCCTATTAATGTATGCTGACGACACGGTCCTATTTGCCAATAGTCCAGAAGGTTTGCAATGCATGTTAAATTCATTATTAGATTATTCTAGACGCTGGAACCTGGAGGTTAATGTCGAAAAAACGAAAATTATTGTTTTTAGAAACGGTGGTCACTTACGAAGTAATGAATCATGGAAATATGACAACATGAATGTAGAAATTGTTGACACGTTCAAATACTTAGGTATGCTTTTTAATTACAACGGCAAATTTACAAAAACACAGAAACATCTTGCAGAACAAGGTAAAAAGGCATTATTTGCATTAGCATCTTCCTTTAAAAATCATTGTTTGAATGTTGAAACATATTGTTCAGTTTTTGATTCACATGTAAGTAGTATTCTATGTTATGCAGCCGAAATTTGGGGACTACACAAAGCACCAGATATAGAAAGGGTACACTTGAATTTTTGTAAGAGAATTCTAAAAGTTAGAAAATCTACAAGTAATGATTTAGTATATTGTGAACTAGGTCGCTTACCAATGTATGTAGTTAGAAAACTAAGAGTGTTTAGATATTGGTTAAAGCTCAGAAATACGGATAACTTGATTGTGAAAACTTGTTTCGATGATCGCGTGAACGAAAATGACGAGTGGATAAGTAATATTAAGAATGAATTAGCATTATTAGGACTCGGTTATATGGTTGACACTTACATTCCTGACAACGTTGCTTTTCAAATAATAAAACAGAGACTAGTTGATAGCACTAAGCAAAACATCTTAGCAAAAATATCTGCCTCACCAAAAGGTTCATTATACCAACACTTGATAAACAATCATTGTGTCCAATTTTATCTACGTAAATCTATTGAGGTCAAATACAAACATGTAATAACCAAATTTAGATTATCATGTCACAACTTAAATATTGAGGTTGGTAGACACCATAACATTTTACGTAGAAATAGAATATGTATTAAGTGTAACCTAAGAGATGTAGAAGACGAATTTCATTTTATTCTGATGTGTCCTTTTTATAATGATTTAAGGTTGAAATACATCAAAAAATACTATTATAAAAGACCATCTGTTTTCAAATTAATACAGCTCCTAAGTATTAATAATGTAAGAGAATTATCCAATCTAGGTAAATATCTATATTTAGCATGCAAAAGGAGGAATTGAAAGCCTTATTAATATATATTTAGATAACAAATGTAATATATAAGTGTCCTTGTTAATTATCTTTCATTTATTAGATTTGAGTTTGAAATCTGTCAACTGTCTCGCATTGAATTCATAATACATTATTTTACTACATGAATATTATTATTATTATTATGAACCTATGTAATATTCCAATATTTGTTGATCACTCTCCTTATATGGATTGGTACGTTGCAATTGATAAATACATGTTGTTATTTTCACCTATAGGTCGAAAGGCCTACGGAATAAAATGAATGAATGAATGTATAGTACTAGGCTTACCTTGTGTAGCCGCGGACTACTCTGACATCACAAGACCACGTGACCGCCTTGCTCATTATCTCTGAACCGTTGACGCAAGGACGTATATCCTTGGTTGACGACACTACCTGTAAATCACGACCAAAACCAACCGATAGCGCTAAAACTAGACGATTCGTTGGGTGGGACTTGATTTTTCATTCATCTAAAGCAATATCCTGACGTATTATCAAAACAAAATTTTGGCTGCACAAATCCTTTAATTTTTTTTGTATTAATACTAAAAAAAAACCCTTTACACCCTTGCACCCCTACAGATCACCGTATATATTAGATAGAGGGCTTCAAGGGCTACGTGGGAAATATCTGCCTTGAAGTCCTCGAGTGTAGTGCATTGTACTGCTGCTACAGGGAGGAGATTCCATTGTGTAATTGTTTGTTGGAAGAATGAAGGACACACACCATACAGGAGAAGGGAGATAACTGCTACTAATTCCCGCCAAATGTCGAAGAAGGAATGGCGTGAGCTGCTGATGATCACGGTCAATGGAATCTGTCCCGGGACAGGTAAATGTGGTTATTATCCTAAAACGTAAACGTGACGATGGAGTGTTTTATAGAGATTTATTTAATGGCAACTGAAATTAAGAAAATTACAGTATAACTGACCTTGAACCCATGCCGCTAGAGTGGTCAAGCATCTTTTTTTTACATTAAACAAAGATTTATAAATGATATACGTCCTTGATTTAAACGTCCCTAGCCTAATTCATACCCGAATCGATATCATTAGGCTATAATATGGATGATAATTATAAATCATAATGCAAATTAGTGAAATTTTCATATCACATTTGCTGCAAAATTTGTGATTATATCAACCATAACCAGCAAGCCGGTATTAGATCTAATTAAAGAATGAAATTCGAAAGAATCATATAAAAAAAATGTGAAATTCGTATTACCAGAAATTATTCTGTCTTTATTTGAAAATTGTCGTTAAACTGTGATCTTTTGAACATCTGGGCCCATCCTGTTAATTATAAATACCTTTATACCTAGCTATGTTTGAATGGTTGTTAGATTCAAAATAAACAATTTGTTAGCATGCGTTTGGTGCATTATTGAGCAGATATATGTATTGTTTTAGGAAGGACAGTGTGTGAATATAATTAGGCTATTAAAGGCATAGATTTAGTCATTTACGGGCCTTAGATCTAGGTCTTCAGGTTAAGGTCTCTGTTTTTAGGTACTGCACATGTTACCTTCAAGACTCATTTTCAAGATTCTTTACATGTGATGCAAAAGATCGACATACTTAAAAAAAAGAAAAACTGTAAATAAACCTTAAAGTTGTATTTCTTTTAATTTTCACCATCATAAATTGTCAAAAAACATACATTGTGTGAATATATATGGATGCTTATATATGATGGTTCAGATCCATAAAAGCACCAATATACTATTGACATAGCGGTAAATGTTGCAATAAAATATCACACATTTTGAAAGAACCGCCACAGTCTACAGTCACAGGCTATTCAAATTGCTTTGAATCGTCCGTGGTCTGTCCGTCCGTCCGTTAACAATTCTTGTTATCGCTATATCTCCGAAAGTACTGAAGGGATCATTCTGCAATTTCATATACAAGTTCCCCTAGAACCCTAGTTATGCATATTGCAATTTGTGAACAATCTATTAACAAGATGGCCGTCAGGCAGCCATCTTGGATTTTGATAGTTAAAGTTTGTTATCGCTATTTCTCATAAAGGATTGAATGGATCATTCTCAAATTTCATATGTAGCTTCCCCTAGGGCCTTAGTTATGCATATTATATCTTGGGACTGATTGATCAACAATATGGCTGCCAAGCCGCCATCTTGGATTTCGGTAGTTGAAGTTTGTTACATCTAAATCTCAGAAAGTATTGAAGTGATCATTCCCAAATTTGGCGGCATGCTTCAGTGATATAGCACCATAAAACAAGCAAGTACTGCAGTCTCCTAAAACACACCTGCACTTCATACATGCAACACATCCCATGCATGGGAGGCCGTCCTTGACCCTGGCTGTTAAATATAATAGAACATAAATCAAACAAAATCAATATGTATGTGCCCCTTGGGCCCTAGTTTTGCATAGTGGATTTTGGGACCGATCTGTCAACAAGATTGCTGACAGGCCACCATCTTGGATTTTGATACCAGTTATAGTCTTGAAAAGGAGAGAAAAGATCTATCTGTCAATTGTCAGATATAGATCAATTTCCGACAACTCTCTGGGATCTCTTGTTGTGAATACATAAATATAATGAATCTCCAATGAATAAAACAAATACAATAGCTAAACTTTCAAATGAGTTTGTATTCTACAGTATTGTTACCTGTGTCCAGTGTAGCTTTATAGGTACTCTATAAAACCCTGATACACATACCATCTAACCCAAAATTACCGGTAATTTTACAGGTAACTCCAAACCATACAGTAATTACCTACATTATACTGTAATGCAGGTGTCGGTGTGTAATTCAAATGGCCTAATGAAGTACATTATAAATTTAGAGAATTCATTGACAACAGTTGGGTAAAAGATATTTTTAGTTTTCAGGCAAAAAGTCTTAACTTACTTTTGCCACCATTGGAGAGAATTTATATATGCTTTGCCTGTTATTTAATCCATTTGACTTGTAACATCTTTGTCAATAAAATTTGTTGAAATGAAATGAAAAAGTCTAACTTGTAGGAGTTTGCTCCCTTCGTTTGGAAAATATTGTGTTAACACATTTCTCCAGTGCAGGCCGATGATACAAAGCTTTTGTATTTAGGTTCAGACTGACATAAAACTATCAGCAACTATAACTATATAGGAGCTCTACCTTTGCAATGCCAGTTTCATGTTTGATGAGATTGTACTTGTTTAAGGAATGTTTTTGTAAGCATTTGCAGGTTATCTGACAAGTCCAATTTATTTGGTCAAATTTAAGCTTTCAATTCCTACTTTTCTTTAACGCTTGCATCTGGATTATATGCAATCCTCAGGAATTAGAATTTCCTATGTTACCTAGGTACTTTAGCTAGGTGGCCCTGCAGGTAGGGCGATAGAATTGTACCTGCTGCCCCTATTGTATGATCGTAAGAGGCGACTAAATTTAGGATCTTATTTTTCTTTCTTCCTAAATTACTTCATTCTTCCTAATGCCTCCCTTGGCACCGCCTTACTTTTGGCCTTTAGTTGAGCGCGCGCTCGCCCCTGTGAGGAAGGCTCTGGGTTCTGTCCCCTGGCCAAGACACACCAAAGTCTATAAAAGTGGTAGTCTCTGCTCCTGCTTAGCGCTCAGCGTACCGGGAGTGGGACGACTGGTTCGCTTGTTTTCAGTATTATGTGACCGGGTGGGGTGTGTTGCTTGGTGTCTTTGGCGGCATGCTTCAGTGATATAGCACTATAAAAAGGGCAACAGTTCTACTGTACAAGAAGACACAACATAAATATACCGCAGTCTCTCCAAACACGCACCTCGCACAACATACACACAACACACGCATACATGGGAGGCCGTCTTTACATGACCATAGTTGTTAATAGGACGTTAATTAATCAAACAAACAAACTATAGCTAGGTGAGATGATGTGCTGCTACCAAAATCATGTCACTGTGACCTATACTTTGACCTGCAGTCCAAAAAATGTTTGTTCAGGCTCTGTTATATCTCCTACACTACATGCGTAAAGCCATGGAATTTCATTGTTGGTATGTGTATGGTCCATCAAGATGAGATGACGCATTGCATACTTAAGCTATGTCACTGTGACCTAGATACTTTGTCCTAGACCCTAATTAAAAAAAAGGCTTGTACTCTGTACTATTTGATCATAGATTGCTTGATCGAATCCCAACATAAACCTTTTAAAGTACATTATTTAATATACCATGCAGTATACAGTTGTACTAGGTGCAGAAGATTGTGGTATGATGGTAAGAAGTTTTAAGATGTATTTAAAACTAAAAGCAGAGTCTAGAATCCATTACAGAGATTATGTAATAGGTTAATGTTTAGTTTGGCAGACCAGACCTGTTAACTGTAATTATAGGGTATATCCAGCTAGTTTGATGTACATATCCTTGGGGGAGGGGGAACAAAACTTGTATAAATTTTGGCTCTGACCCACCGGGGACAGGAGGGGTGGGGCCCAATATGGGAAATAGAGGTAAATCCTTTAAATTGCTACTTGTCATAGAGTTCACCATGGATTGTTACCAAATTTGGCCACAAACATCCTTGGGGGAAGGGAACAGAAGTTTTATAAATTTTGGCTCTGATCCCGGGGGCAGGAGGGGCAGGGCCCAATAGGTGAATTAGAGGTTAATCCTATAAATGGCTACTTGTCCTAGAGTTCTGCATGGGTTGTTACCAAATTTGACCATAGACATCCTTGCGGAAAGGGGAACAGAACTTGTATAAATTTTGGCTCTGACCCCCAGGGGGCAGGAGGGGCGAGGCCCAATAGGGGAAATAGACGTAAATCCTATGAATCGCTACTTGTCCTAAAGTTCTGCATGGATTGTGACCAAAATTAGCCACAAACATCTTTAGGAGACGGGGAACAGAACTTGTACAACTTTTAGCTCTGACCCCCCCAGGGGCAGGAGGGGCGGGGCCCAATAGGGGAATTCAAGGTAAATCCTATAAATCTCTACTTGTCCTAGAGTTCTCTATGGATTGTAACCAAATTTGGCCACAAACATCCTTGGAAGAAGGAGAACAGAACATGTATAAATTATGGCTCTGACCCACTCGGGCAGGAGGGGCGGGGCACGATAGAGGAATTAGAGGTAAATTCTATAAATTGCTACTTGTCCTAGAGTTCAGCATGGATTGTGACCAAATTTGGCCACAAACATCCTTGGGAAACAGGGAATAGAACTTGTATAAATTTTGGCTCTGAAAACCCCCAGGGGCAGGAGGGGCGGGGCCCAAAAGAGGAATAAGAGGTAAATCCTATAAATCACTTCTTGTCCTAGAGTTCTGCAAGGATTGTAACCAAATTTGGCCACAAATATCCGTTGGGGAATGGGAACAGAACTTGTATAAATTTTGGCTCTGACCCACTGGGGGCAGGAGGAGCGGGGCCCAATAGGGGAACTAGAGGTAAAAATTCAAATTCCTTCAGAAAAGAAACAATGAACCTGGCCTCTTGTTTTTAAAGAGCTTCTATTTAGTAAGTAGATAAATCTGTATAATTGTGTCAATAGTCATCAACCATGTCACTTGTGTCTTTAAGCAATTAACCTTAAAATTATCCTAAAAAACTTACCATGATTTTCACCAAATGACAGAAAGCAATCCTTGGCCAGTTTGTATGAAAGGTACTGTAACTGGAAAAGATACCCAGTAGGTTCGTATATAATGAAGCTATAGTTTCTCTGCATGGTTCTATATATAAATCTTATTCATACAAGTAGATGCCAAAGGGATCTTTTTCAAATATATGATGCAAGCGCTAGAACTCCTTTTGTTTCTTTCTGTGCATAATATATTTTGTTACTCCTCAGAAAGTAAGCACAGGTTATTATTAAATTTTAGGTGTGTGTTCTCTTTTCATCACTATAGGTGTGATGGAAATATGTTTTTTAGGAATTGATAAGAATACCTAGAACCCATTTGTAGCAGGATTGGAATGGGTCCATCATTGGTGACCAGGTAGCTCAGTCGGTAGAGCACTCGGCTAGTGTTTGGATTGTCCCGGGTTCGAATCCCGGTCTGGCTGCTACATTTTCCCTCTCCGGTTACAGAATTGGCGCCCAATTAAATACCCACGGTGGTGGTGTTAGGAGTGGTCTTGTATGTCTTCCAGGGCAAAGACTTTGAGAAAGGAGAGAGGAGTGTAGCTGGATTGGACTGGGTCGATCATGGGTGACCAGGTAGCTCAGTTGGTAGAGCACTCTGCTAGTATTCGGAGGGTCCCGGGTTCGAATCCCGGTCTGGCCACTACATTTTCTCCTCTCCTGTTATAGAGCAATCAATTTGCATAATTAAGGTCTGATTTAGTCTTTGACAATATGCTGTATTATCAAATACCCCAGCTAGAAACATGTGGGGAGGAGAATTTAATTGATTTGTAATTGAAAAAATAATAAACAGAATTATTGGTAATACTGGTACTTGATTGGTTTCTCCTCATTGCTGTTGTTTCCAATAGATTTCCTGGTGATCTGGACATAAGCGGATATCTGGAATTCGGGGCCTCTTGCAGACTACCAATTAAGCTTCTTGTAACATACTTTGATAGTCCCTCGGAGCTCCATTATCCTGGCCTAGTTATATACTTACAAAAGCTTGCAGAAGGATACAGTAGTGATTAGATAGCCCCCGCCGGACAGATCTTGGAATATTACTGTCCATGGCAGTACTTATAGTGGGAATAGCACGGAAATTCAAATCTCTGTCCTCACATATACTACCTACTCATCTGGAAACGAAGGACTCCCGAGGCCTTCTAGTGGGATCATTGTTTACCTTAGTAATAAACACCAGGCTTTGAATTTCAGCCGTTCAATATAATATGCTCACATATAGCAATTAGAAACCATAATTCTTAGAGTCTTTTTATTCCAAGTCTTGGACTTCTGTAATCTATGATACAAAGTGTTTCAGACATGTTGCTCTCTGAAATAATTGAATCTGTGTTGATTGAGCCTGGTAAACACAAACTTTAACCATTCCATGACTCTGTGTAATTCTAATTGTTTTTGGTACCTTTAATTTGTGTAAATTCTAAGTGTTTTTGGTACCTTTAATTCTAAGTGTTTTTCATACATTTTTTTCTAAGTGTTTTTGGTACCTACCATACGTTCCACTATACTGTTACAACTCCAATTCTATGATAATTCCAAGGATTCATAAGTGAGAAGGATTCGTGAATGCCTCTTTACATTACTAAACACCACGGGAGACGCTGATGAACCGGGAATAAAACCTATTTTCTCTACAAATACTTGTCTTATCGAATCAAACAAAACACCAATGTAAAGTTTATTAAATTTCACAACGTTTATCACTTGTTTTAAGAACGGAAGATTTAGAGGATATGTCTTAAATTTTCATTAAAAAAATACGTCGGCTCATGAAATGACAGCCCGCTTCAGAAAGACGGTAACCCTCGCACCCACAAGCTACATTAAAGGCTGCGCCGGCGGTTATCAAAGGAAAATCAGTCGTCGCTCAACGTCACGGTCAGTGCACAAACACAAAAGCGCCTGCCTTGGACATCCCCCAAACCCAGTGTGACTTATCCTTCTCATATACGTCCTTGGATAATTCTAAGTGTTTTTGGTACCTACCATACATTCAACTATACTGTTACAACTTCTATTATATTGTAGCAGGATTGGACTGGGTCGATCATCTGTAACCAGGTAGCTCAGTCGTTAGAGCACTCGGCTAGTATTCTGAGGGTCCCGGGTTCGAATCCCGGTCTGGCCACTACATTTTCTCCTCTCCTGTTACAGAATTGGCGCCCAACTAAATAACCCACGGTGGTGGTGTTTGGAAGGGTCTCATATGTCTTCGGGGGCGAAGACTTTGAGAAAGGAGGGAGGAGTGTAGCGGGATTGGACTGAGTCGATCATCGGTGACCAGGTAGCTCAGTCGGTAGAGCACTCGGCTAGTATTCTGAGGGTCCGGGGTTCGAATCCCGGTCTGGCCGCTACATTTTCTCCTCTCCTGTTACAATATGATAATTCTAAGTGTTTTTGGTACCTACCATACGTTCCACTGTACTGTTACAACTCCAATTCGATGATAATTCTAAGTGTTTTTGGTACCTACCATACGTTCCACTATACTGTTACAACTCCAATTCTATGATAATTCTAAGTGTTTTTGGTACCTACCATACGTTCCACTATACTGTTACAACTCCAATTCTATGATAATTCTAAGTGTTTTTGGTACCTACCATACGTTCCACTATACTGTTACAACTCCAATTCCATGATAATTCTAAGTGTTTTGGTACCTACCATACGTTCCACTATACTGTTACAACTCCAATTCTATGATAATTCTAAGTGTTTTTGGTACCTACCATACGTTCCCCTATACTGCTACAACTCAAATTCTATGATAATTCTAAGTGTTTTTGGTACCTACCATACGTTCCACTATACTGTTACAACTCTAATTCTATGATAATTCTAAGTGTTTTTGATACCTACCATACGTTCCACTATACTGTTACAACTCCAATTCTATGATAATTCTAAGTGTTTTTTGTACCTACCATACGTTCCACTATACTGTTACAACTCCAATTCTATGATAATTCTAAGTGTTTTTGGTACCTACCATACGTTCCACTATACTGTTACAACTCCTATTCTATGACATCCTCGATACTCCAGGGGTTCCGATCACTTACGATCTCTACACCCCTGGACTATCTCATCGTAAAACTGGAGGCAACAGAACAGGTAATTTAGTCCTTTGATGTACATCAAAAGAACCGTATAACGGTACACTGTGGTTGACTATGTGGCTTTGATGTTAGGCGTCGCTCTCTCTGTAGTCTTCAAAGGAAATCTTTGCTGGTCTGTGATTGGTCAAATATTTTCAGCTGAGCTGCCTTCAATTTCACTATGAGATAGCCCAGGGGTGTAGAGAACGTAAGTGATCAGAACCCCTGGAGTATCAAGGATGATTCTATGATAAGTGTTTTTGGTACCTACCATACATTACACTATACTGTTACAACTCCAATTCTATGATAATTCTAAGTGTTTTTGGTACCTACCATACGTTCGACTATACTGTTACAACTCAAATTCTATGATAATTCTAAGTGTTTTTGGTACCTCCTACCTACCATACGTTCCGCTATACTGTTACAACTCCAATTCTATGATAATTCTAAGTGTTTTTGGTACCTACCATACGTTTCACTATACTGTTACAACTCCTATTCTATGATAATTCTAAGTGTTTTTGGTACCTACCATACGTTCCACTATACTGTTACAACTCCAATTCTATGATAATTCTAAGTGTTTTTGGTACCTACCATACATTTCACTATACTGTTACAACTCCAATTTTATGATAATTCTAAGTGTTTTTGGTACCTACCATACATTTCACTATACTGTTACAACTCCAATTCTATGATATTCAATTCTATGATAATTCTAAGTGTTTTTGTACCTACCATACGTTCGACTATACTGTTACAACTCCAATTCTATGATAATTCTAAGTGTTTTTGGTACCTACCATACGTTCCACTATACTGTTACAACTCCAATTCTATGATAATTCTAAGTGTTTTTGGTACCTACCATACATTTCACTATACTGTTACAACTCCAATTCTATGATAATTCTAAGTGTTTTTGGTACCTACCATACATTTCACTATACTGTTACAACTCCAATTCTATGATAATTCTAAGTGTTTTTGGTACCTACCATACGTTCGACTATACTGTTACAACTCCAATTCTATGATAATTCTAAGTGTTTTTGGTACCATACGTTCCACTATACTGTTACAACTCCAATTCTATGATAATTCTAAGTGTTTTTGGTACCTACCATGCGTTCCACTATACTGTTACAACTCCAATTCTATGATAATTCTAAGTGTTTTTTGTACCTACCATACATTCCACTATACTGTTACAACTCCTATTCTATGATAATTCTAAGTTTTCCCATGGCTCTGCTTACATATCACATGACTGCATGGTGTTATGATGAATTGTCAACTGATTGTGTTTACATCCCAGGAACGCCTGGTCTAATGTTTTTACTTTGTCAGTGACTTCTACATAGGTAATGATACACAACTTCCATCGCAGTAATTTGGTTACATATATCCCAATTTAGTTTGTTTGTGGCTTTAGGTATTTAATGGCTGTGTTCTGTTTTTATTTTGGTAAAGATGTATCGCCCACAGAGAACCACTAACATGAACTTGTACAACTACCCCAGGTAAACGTCAAAGAAAAATACTTTGCAAACAGATATTTCATTTGTTTGGCCTGAAAACTATTTTTTTATGTAATCAAGCGAATAACAGGCTTGCTACTAGAAACGGTCGGTCTTCATCAAAAATTTAACATCAACAATCATGCATGGTGCCAACTGCCCAGCCTCTGTACCATATCAAAGCTTGCTGCTGCATCTGTAGTAGCTAAACTGCACTTAAGTCATTTGTGAAGAAGCTATTAGATCTAGCTGAAAAAAACCTAATCAATGATTCGTATGGGCAGAGAAACTGATGTTCTTTCTTAGACATGGTGTACATGAAAGGTCTTTTTAGGTTCAAGGATATGAAAGAGAATCTTAGAGAAAACAGTTTGACAATAGTAACTTAACTTATTTAGTAAGATTTTTTACATGACCTTGATGAGAACATTGTTATGTAGTATTCATAATATACTATATATGGCAAGTTAAAGGTGACGGTTTAGATTCATATTTATACATGTTACAGGATGAAATTATAGCTAGGAAAAGGAAGCATTCCTATAGAAATGAAAACTCCAGAGTATCCTTTGTTGGTTTTGGTATTTACATAAAAAAAGAGCAATTCAATGGTAAATACAATAAAAACTCATTCACCAGTTTATCACTGGCAAAGGGAACATCTTTTTTATTTTGATGATGGCAAAGTCGTGCCTTGGAAGACTGTGGTTAGGTTTTTCTTGGGACATGTAGTTCAAATCAATGTGATTAGCTCTGAAAATGCAGGGATGAAACGCAGGACTGAGGTTCGGGACACGCATCGGTCTTTCTGCCGCACTCCAGTAGTGTGATAGCTAGAGTGAATTACCTTGACGTTTCCGACACAAGTTGTCTGACCGTCTGACGTATGTAACAGGTAATTGTGGGCTGATGAACCATAGCCGCCGATTCATTAGAGAGAAAGGTTGGCCACAAGGGCAGACGTAGCCTCCTAATGTTCAGACACAGCAATCTCTAGGTCTCCAAAACTATATGTTTCCACCACCAGGCAAAAAACCTTAGCCTCCTGTTTTAGCTTTTTGGGAACTTTTGTCATTTTTTTCTCAAGAATTACATGTCCAAGTCTCATTCAACGGAAATCTGCGCCCACTCTGCTAGCGACAGTCGAGGAATAATCTTTGATCAATTGTATTAGACTAATGGGTATTTGGTTTGTTGTTTTGATGTTTTGTAGTTGTGTTGGGGCGACAGTATATTTTTGTCTGTATTTATCCCAAACTACATATTACGTTACTGGTAATGGAGTAATAATGTACATGTACTAATATAATGATATTTATTAAATACAGAAAAAAACGTTGAGAACATTGATGGAACTTCGTGTCTGTCAATCACCTCAGTAGAGGAGTCTTTCCTTAGATGGTTCTAACTGTTGATAGGATGTGATGGAAAAAACCCTGAAACATTTAAAGATGCTCCACCGCTGACAGAGCATAAATTAAATGACACACATATCATTTGAACAATGATTGTTGTTTAACCATTTATATATATGTCTAATTAATACAAGAAACAATATAATATAGTGTATTTTGCTTTTGGTGCATGTACAATTAGTAGTTCATTCCATATAGGATATACTCATAGTGTCACAGAATTTTTTCTGGATGCAATTTAATACTTTTGATATTTTCATCTTGACGTAAAATTAGAAGCTCAAACTTTTCAATAGTGATAATAGTGCAAAGAAAGTAACTTTTGTAACTGAACAAAAATACTAATTCGTCTGCTTCTGTGTTATGATTGAGAAAAAATACCTGTCAGTGGTGGAGCATCGTTAAACTTGATAGAACTTTGAGGAAAGTTGAGGGAAGGAAGAAAACAAAGATAACATCATCGCTCTAATTAAATTTAGAGTTATAATCTGACGTCCAAGTAATTGTCCATTTCTTAAAAAGATTGGAACTATGGTCTCCAAAGGAAATTTTTTTTAAAAATGTCAGAGAATTGAATTTTTTTTTAAAAATATCAGAGAATTGAATTTTGGTACTGCATAGAAATTCTTATTTATAAAAAAGATGTGTTTCAAATACCAGAAGTTTTATAATTATAGGTTAGAACAAGATATCGATGTGGTCTGTATTTCAACAGACAAGATTTATATGTTTATTCTCAAAGATACCTCGATTAACTATTTTTATTATAAGAACAAAAGATATCATTTATTGTTCAATTCATTGTTTATAGACAATTTTTGTTATTTTTTTGGTGTTTTGTTAAAAAGGAACTGTTGCTAAGTCATCAGAGATTTCTGTTGTTGACATTTGAAGTGCGGCATAGAACACAATCAACATTATTCATGGAGTATATGTAAGTAAGCGGGGTTGAGTTTGATGGTGATCTTTCAAATTTCGTCGGTAGATCTTTTTATGGTGGTGTCTAGACTTCCGAATATGGTATAAGATTGGTACTGCTGCTGATATGTATGGGAGGATTGAGAAATCAACCATCAAACACACAGATATCACTAGTGCTAGCTACGTATACATACAAATTACTCTCTGAATATTACTCACAAATTTATTATCTGGTATCGACAGAGCTTGAGACCAAGAGGTTTTTAGGACTCCATTGTGGCAATGTATAGCGTGGCTATGTTGTCGGCAGAACGTAAAAAAGTACATGATAGTATGAGTTTTGTATCCCCCCTCTACAATCTACACAGTGATGGTGGCTGACCAGTAGATATATGTTGTAATCCTTTATACAGACAAAAGTACATGGTTCATTGATACCAGAATCTTCTGTATCTGAACAATGTAAATATTATACTTGGAGACTTGATACGGTTAAGGGCAAATGACGGATGTAAAGTATTTATACTTCATAGAATTTTTTATCAGAATAAAGCATTCTGATTTTTATCACTATCAATAGAAGTTTACAAGGATTGTTTTGTCAGGCTTTGTTGTGTTAGTGGTGAAAAGAGAGTATTGTGTTACTATAACAATGATACAAATGTGTCTATTTCTTACTACTGTATATATTAGCACTGTCAAATTATAATACAAATTAGAAAAAATGTAAATGATAATTTATTAGTGCAGATATAAATTAGCACAATTATATGCTTCAATTCCAAAAATACTCTTTTTCAAAAGGAGTAGATATGATAGGACCAGTATTTGGCCTTAATTTTTCAGGCCGAAAAATATTAACTCTGATCCACATCAATTTCACATCAATAAATACTCTCATACTTGCCATTCATCAAAACATAAATTTTTATAACCATGTACACGATGTGCTCCACCTTTGACGTCATCAAATTGATGATTTTCCTCTTGTCGCCAAATTTTGCTAGAAATTCATCATCTTTTGGTTAGAAAAGGCTTGAAATGGAATTGGCCTTGGAACAACTTTTATTTTGCATGGATATGCGTAAATACATGATACACAACATGTGAAAATCTCTTTCTGTTCCACGAAGGTGGCCACATTCATTTTTAGAGAAAACCACTCAAAAAGTATGATTTTTCAAAGATTTTTGTGAAAAATGGCGGGACACTGCATGTTGATGACGTCATAGTGAACATAATTGGCACAAGCGGAGTATTTTTGGGATGTAATGTGTTAGCAAATGTATTCAACAGTTATATGGCAAAATATGTTGTTCTTTACTTGAGAATTATTTTGGGGCCATATTCGAGTCTTAATGTACCTTCTCCTTTCATGCTATACATGGATTAGGGTACCTGCCAGCTTCTTAGGAAAACTCTAAATTTCAATGTTTTTTAATCACATTTTAAGGACCATCCAAGGGACACAGAAAATGGTCTATATAACCAGGTGGTCTTTATACACAGGTCCAATGGTGTTGCTATTGGCTATCAGGACCCAAAAGAAAGTGTGTTCTTTAAATGCTGGTTGTCATTTTCAAAGATGGTGGCAGAGCTTTTTCTCACTCCTTTGGGAATGAAGCTGGTGACTTTGAATTTGGGAAAATGTACAACAAAACCAAGATTTGGGAAAAATTGTGAAATATGAAATAAAGCATAACAAATAAGACTTTTTATTTCCAGTGTAGTTTATGTACTTTTCTGAAGCCAGTTCACAATTCTTTAAAGCCTTAGTCAACTACGTTCATATTGCAATGTTTTTGGATAGTCTTCAAAAACCTCTGATTTTGTGAAATTAAGGCTTTAATCAGGAAAAATTAAGAGGATTTGCCATGGGGAATGGGCCGAAATTTGGTCCCAAATCAGGCTGATAAAAAGCTCTGGTTGGTAAAATCAGATTTTATTTATTATATGCCCAAACTGTTATTTCTTTTGGCTTGGATGATCTGCAATCAGGAAATGCAGAGAGGGTTCTTTGTCCATTATCATCAAAAGATATAACAGAATTAGCCTGTGATCCATTGTTTATGTCCTCAGATGTTTAGAACTGTTGTCCCTAATCCATACATATATCCTTTATAATGTTGCAGATTAATGTTCCATGGATACTTATTGGTCAATGGTTACTGAAAAGGACAAACATGAAATGATTGACAGACAGATGTCATGTTGGATTGCATTGTGAAAATATAAAGTAAGTTTCAAGTTTCAACAGTTTCTCTTTGATACAATTATTTATAATGCTTCTGTTTTGTTTTGTTAAAATTGGATCAGGAAACAGTTAGAATATGTCAGGAATCAGTTAAACTGTGTTGATCATATTTCTTTATCAATATAATAAATACAATTGAAAAGAACATGCATCAAACAAAATACTGATTTGACTTTTATAGAAATGATGAAAATGATGGTAGACCTCTAAATACCTGTGAGATCTATTTGATGAATAAATATCACTAATCATAATCATAATATTAGATATTTATTCATCAAAAGATCATCAATACTGTTGTTGATGATGTCAATTACATCACAAATATTGATGATGTCAATTACATCACAAATATTGATGATATCAATTACATCACAAATATTGATGATGTCAGTTACATCACAAATATTGATGATATCAATTACCTACATCACATAGATTGATGATGTCGGTTACATTACAAATATTGATGTAAGTTATATCACAAATATTGATGTCACAGTTGCATCACAAATATTGATGATGTCAGTTACATTACAAATATTGATGATGTCAATTACATCACATAGATTGATGATGTCGGTTACATTACAAATATTGATGTAAGTTATATCACAAATATTGATGTCACAGTTGCATCACAAATATTGATGATATCAATTACATCACAAATGTTGACGATGTCAGTTACATCACAAATGTTGATGTCAGTTACATCACAAATGTTGATGATGTCAGTTACATCACAAATGTTGATGATGTCAGTTACATCACAAATATTGATGATGTCAGTTACATCACAAATATTGATGATGTCAGTTACATCTGTCTGACACCTTTCTGCCTAATATAGAGTTCTCCTTTTCCAATATAGGTCAAATCCCTGTAAAGTATAGGAAAAAATGACATTGCCTGAAATCATTATCATAGTAGAATCCAAACTTTAATTCTGTTTCCTCCTTTTAAACTATGTTACCATACTTGAGGTCAATTTAAAAAGAACCCCCTGATGGTATGTTACTGTTGTTGTTTATTGATGACAACGACAACTTTTTATGTGTAAAAGACAAAAATAGATGTTGATAATTGAATTTCTGTGGTTACAATTAATTGATGGCTGATTCTTGAATGTCAGTAGATTGGCCGAAATGTGATTGAAGTGACACCAACTGACCACAGATAAAGCTCCAGTCAATAGTACTCTCCTTCAGGGAAAGGTCGGGCCACAGAAGGTCATATGAATAATTGATGAACAGTTTGAATGGAAAGGCTGTCATGTTGCCTACTGTTTCATATCATGATGTTGGTATAATGTTTTGTCTGAATGATGTTATATGAGTTGTCGTGGGGAGATCTAGAGGTATTCATAATTGTTTTTGAACAAATCATTGACAATTTCTCTGTCTCCTTGATTTTTTCCAAGCTTGTTAAACTTGAATTGTCTTAGGATGGCATTTGAACAGAGGGGAATTAAGCTTTGCTTAGCTTATCTGGTCCAGGGTTTAATTACGTGATCTGCAGCGTCTGGTGTCTGTCCATCAACTTGTGTGGTCGGGTGGTATAGTGGTTAAGCCACTTGACTTTCACCTAGCTGGCCAGGGTTTGATCCCCGACACCAATGTGAAAAGGTCAGGAGTCACCTGCCCAATCACATGGGTTTTCTCCGGGTACTCCAGTTTCCTCCACACTCCAAGACCCCTCATGCGCTTACATCCCGCAGGCCATGGAAAGTGATTTGATAAGTTATATAATTTGTTTTGCAATCAATGTAAAAAAAAGTAATATTTATTATTAACAGTCAACTCTTCATAACTGTTGGTCGGAATTTGACAAAATATGAGAGTTTTGCCACATTGTTACAAAAGGATAAAACAGCTACTTCTCCTAAACTACTGGAAGGATTTCAATGATACTTGGTGGCAATAATCCATATGCAATATAGATGTGCTTAATCTTTAATTATCTGAACATTTTTAGAGTGATGTCCCTTTTAATTATTACAAATTTTACTCCTTCTAAACTACTGGATGGATTTCAACGAAACGATCCTTATACAAATGCGGATAGGTTCAGGCCTCCTGGATGAGAGTTCTAGTTTATTCATATAGTATGTATTTTAAACACCAACCCTCTGGGTCCCTCTGAAATCATAGAAATGGAATGTGTCAATTGTTGGTAAATAAAAAAACTTTTAAAACCAGATTCAAACAGAGACTCAACTGCTTTTTTGTTTCCTGTAGAATTTTGTAATTTTTATAAGTCCCCCTAGAATTTCTTTATCTTTTATTTTCTAATATATTTGACTCACTTCAATATGTAAATGGCTTAGCTTAACACCTTTTTACACCAGCTCTACTTATGTAACAATTAGGTAACAATTATGTAACAATTTTGCAAGCATCGAATAGATGTTAAAGTTGTATGTGCCGTAACTGGCCGAAAATTTTGACATGTTATTTTTTCTTCAATTATCCATTTAAAACCATAAGTTTTAATGAATAAAGCTGTGAAAATGATTCAAATGGACAGACAAACATATATAATACCTTATAAACGTTAGTTAGAACACAGTTTTTGGCAGTACTGCCAAAAATCATTTTCAGCTCTTATTTGTACATGTAAATCAAAACCTGTGGTTTGAAAGTATTGTAATTCTCAAAATGTTGATAACTTTTGGTGTTGAATAACATATCAAAAGTTCGTCTTGATTCGTGAGTATGAAAAATACGGCACATATAACTTTAAGTTTAGTGTCTGGTCATTTGTTGGAGAGTCAAGCACTGCAGCTGTTATATTCGACAGGATCGTTCTAAGCCCAAAATTGTATATTTGATTAAATGATGACATAATCAATAATTTCTATCCGTGCGTCCGAGTACTTACATAAACAGAAATTAATCAAATTTTGATGAAAGCATATTAGGGAATTGATGGACATTAGACACAGATAAATTGGGCACGGTTATTTCAGCCTATATCCGTACTCTAATTCTATTAATATTATTATGTATGTATGTATGTATGCCTAGCAACACTGATTATTTACACAGTAAGACTTCTAGTTTATTGATCTTCCGGCCGCAATTTTAGCCGAACTTGATATTTATTTAGCTTGACTTATGTCACATCGTTAATGCTTGCTATATTGTAATTATCCCTATTTACATTCCATTGTGTTGCTAATTATATAAGTACAAGTAACGGTTGACATTTCTCCCAAATGAAATTCGGATGGTTTAACACAATGTATAATGTGTATTATCATGAGCAGGGGTTTCGTTAGCATCAGTTACGATTGACATCAGTTACGATTAGATAATTATAAACATTCTATATTTTGAAATTATTCCACTTCTTCTGTGAGTGGTTCTTGTCAATTGTGTATTTATGATAATTCCTGCTCTCTAAGACGGATTTTAAAGGCTCGATCAATAACAAGGTGTTTAAAAATTTAACACAGATGAATTGGTTTTAAGATTGTGATGTTTTGATGCTTGGATGTTATATATTGATTTGTACTGCATTGGTTATTCACAAGGACATAGTTTACGTAAAGTCGTTAATCTCTAGTACAGTGAATTTCAATACTGGTAACGAAGCGAATCAATTTTACTTTTGAAATCATACATTACAGTTATCATTCGTCAACAACAACCACTTGTCTATAGTGTTACCTGTGTAAACTGACTCCAGTGTATACTGCCAACCTGTGTATAAAACACATGTGAAAGATTTCATATGTGTATACCTCTCAATACTGATCACCTATATAAGCTGTAATGCAACAGTTTCTACACATACCACCTGTCCATAACTACCACCTGTCAATACCTACCGCTTGTCTATATCTACCACCTGTCCATAACTTCCACGTGTCTATACGTACCACCAGTCTATACTTACCACCTGTCTATATCTACCACCCGTCTATACCTACCACCTGTCTATAACTACCACCTGTCTATACCTACCACCTGTCTATAACTACCACCTGTCTATACCTACCACCTGTCTATACCTACCACCTGTCTATATCTACCACCTGTCTATACCTACCACCTGTCTATACCTACCACCTGTCTATACCTACCACCTGTCTATACCTACCACCTGTCTATAACTACCACCTGTCTATAACTACCACCTGTCTATATCTACCACCCGTCTATACCTACCACCCATCTATACCTACCACCTGTCTATACCTACCACCTGTCTATACCTACCACCTGTCTATACCTACCACCCATCTATACCTACCACCTGTCTATACCTACCACCAGCCTATACCTACCACCTGTCTATACCTACCACCCATCTATACCTACCACCTGTCTATACCTACCACCTGTCTATACCTACCACCTGTCTATACCTACCACCTGTCTATACCTACCACCTGTCTATACCTACCACCTGTCTATACCTACCACCTGTCTATACCTACCACCCATCTATACCTACCACCTGTCTATACCTACCACCTGTCTATACCTACCACCTGTCTATACCTACCACCTGTCTATATCTACCACCTGTCTATACCTACCACCTGTCTATACCTACCACCTGTCTATAACTACCACCTGTCTATAACTACCACCTGTCTATAACTACCACCTGTCTATACCTACCACCTGTCTATAACTACCACCTGTCTATATCTACCACCTATCTATACCTACCACCCATCTATACCTACCACCTGTCTATACCTACCACCCATCTATACCTACCACCTGTCTATACCTACCACTCATCTATACCTATCACCTGTCTATACCTACCACCTGTCTATACCTACCACCTGTCTATACCTACCACCTGTCTATATCTACCACCTGTCTATACCTACCACCTGTCTATACCTACCACCTGTCTATACCTACCACCTGTCTATACCTACCACCTGTCTATACCTACCACCCATCTATACCTACCACCTGTCTATACCTACCACCTGTCTATACCTACCACCTGTCTATAACTACCACCTGTCTATACCTACCACCTGTCTATACCTACCACCTGTCTATACCTACCACCTGTCTATACCTACCACCTGCCTATACCTACCACCTGCCTTTAACTTCCACGTGTCTATAACAACCATCTGTCTATAACTACCACCTTTCTATACTTACCACCTGTCTTTAACTACCACCTGTCTATACGTACCACCAGTCTATATCTACCACCCGTCTATACCTACCACCTATCTATACATACCACCTGTCTATAACTACCACCTGTCTATACGTACCACCTGTCTATAAGTACCACCTGTCTATATCTACCACCTGTCTATACCTACCACCTATCTATACATACCACCTGCCTATACCTACCACCTGCCTATAACTTCCACGTGTCTATAACAACCATCTGTCTATAACTACCACCTGTCTATACCTACCACCTGCCTCTACATACCACCTGTCTATAACTTCCACGTGTCTATAACAACCATCTGTCTATAACTACCACCTGTCTATACCTACCACCTGCCTCTACATACCACCTGTCTATAACTTTCATGTGTCTATAACAACCATCTGTCTATAACTACCACCTGTCTATACCTACCACCTGCCTCTACATACCACCTGTCTATAACTTCCAAGTGTCTATAACAACCATCTGTCTATAACTACCACATGTCTATACCTACCACCTGTCTATACCTACCACATGTCTATAACTAGCTCCTGTCTATAACTACCATTTGTCTATACATACCACCTGTCTATACATACCGCCAGTCTATACTTACCTTCTGTCTATAACTACCACTTGTCTATACATACCACCTGTGTATAACTACCACCTGTCTATACCAACCACCTTTCTATACCTACCACCTGTCTATACCTACCATCCGTCTATACCTACCACCTGCCTATAACTTCCACCTGTCTATAACAACAATCTGTTTATATCTTCCACCTGTCTATACCTACCACCTGCCTCTACATACCACCTGCCTATAACTTCCACCTGTCTATAACAACCATCTGTCTATACCTATCACCTGTCTATATCTACCATCTGTCTATACCTATCACCTGTCTATATACCTACCACCTGCCTCTACATACCACCTGTCTATAACTTCCACCTGTCTATACATACCACCTGTGTATAACTACCACCTGTCTATACCAACCACCTTTCTATACCTACCACCTGTCTATACCTACCATCCGTCTATACCTACCACCTGCCTATAACTTCCACCTGTCTATAACAACAATCTGTTTATATCTTCCACCTGTCTATACCTACCACCTGCCTCTACATACCACCTGCCTATAACTTCCACCTGTCTATAACAACCATCTGTCTATAACTACCACCTGTCTATACATACCACCTGTCTATACCTATCACCTGTCTATACATACCACCAGTCTATACTTACCACCTGTCTTTAACTACCACCTGTCTATACATACCACCAGTCTATACTTACCACCTGTCTATATCTACCACCCGTCTATACCTACCACCTATCTATACCTACCACCAGCCTATACCTACCACCTGCCTTTAACTTCCACGTGTCTATAACAACCATCTTTCTATAACTATCACCTTTCTATACTTACCACCTGTCTTTTAACTACCACCTGTCTATACGTACCACCTGTCTATATCTACCACCTGTCTATACCTACCACCTATCTATACCTACCACCTGCCTATACCTACCACCTGCCTATAACTTCCATGTGTCTATAACAACCATCTGTCTATAACTACCACCTGTCTATACCTACCACCTGCCTCTACATACCACCTGTCTATAACTTCCACGTTTCTATAACAACCATCTGTCTATATCTACCACATGTCTATACATACCACCTGTCTATACATACCGCCAGTCTATACTTACCTTCTGTCTATAACTACCACTTGTCTATACATACCACCTGTGTATAACTACCACCTGTCTATACCAACCACCTTTCTATACCTACCACCTGTCTATACCTACCATCCGTCTATACCTACCACCTGCCTATAACTTCCACCTGTCTATAACAACAATCTGTTTATATCTTCCACCTGTCTATACCTACCACCTGCCTCTACATACCACCTGCCTATAACTTCCACCTGTCTATAACAACCATCTGTCTATAACTATCACCTGTCTATATCTACCACCTGTCTATACCTATCACCTGTCTATATACCTACCACCTGCCTCTACATACCACCTGTCTATAACTTCCACCTGTCTATAACAACCACCTGTCTATAACTACCGCCTGTCTATATCTACTGCCTGTCTATACCTACCACCTGTCTATACCTACCACCTGTCTATAACTACCACCTGTCTATACCTACCACCTGTCTATACCTACCACCTGTTATTGGCCCTAAATGACCTTAGTTGTCGATGGGCCGTAAAACTCAAACAAACAAATGTCTATATACCTAACACCTGCCTCTACATACCACCTGCCTATAACAACCATCTGTCTATAACAACCATCTGTTTATAACTACCACATGTCTATAACTTCCACCTGTCTATAAGTACTATTTGTCTATTCTTACCACCTGTCTATTCTTACCACCTGTCTATAACTACCACTTGTCTATACATATCACCTGTCTATAACTGCCACTTGTCTATACATATCACCTGTCTATAACAATCGCCTGTCTATACATACCACCTGTCTATAACTTTCACCTGTCTATAACTTTCACCTGTCTATAACTACCACCTGTCTAGACATACTATACATACTGTCTATAGCATCCACCTTAGCAAAGACAATGCATTTTTTTCATTCATGGAAACATTGTGTTGTTGAGTTAGCTTAATGATATTTACTTCATGAACATGATGCTGACACGATTATAGAGTGGCAGTTAACTAGCAATGGCCAATTGATGATATCTTATTGTCTGGACCTAATTGGAAGCTTGGCTTTAGGGTAACAGTGTCTGTCCTCATGTTGTCACTATAACACAGAAGGATCAGATCTAGACCGTGGATTAAGTGTTATGTAAATTTAAACCTTGAGTTAAGTCTGATGTAAATCTAGACTGTGGGTAAAGTCTGATGTAAATCTAGACTGTGGGTAAAGTCTGATGTAAATCAAGGCTGTGGGTTAAGGTAAATGTAAATTTAGACTGTGGGTATAGCTTGATGTAGATCTAGACTGTGGGTAAAGTCTGATGTAAATCTAGACTGTGGGTAAAGTCTGATGTAAATCTAGACTGTGGGTAAAGTCTGATGTAAATCTAGACTGTGGGTAAAGTCTGATGTAAATCTAGACTGTGGGTAAAGTCTTATGTAAATCTAGAATGGGTAAAGTCTGATGTAAATCTAGACTGTGGGGTAAGGTTGATGTAAATCTAGACTGTGAGTAAAGTCTGATGTAAATCTAGACTGTGGGGTAAGGTTGATGTAAATCTAGACTGGGGGTAAAGTCTTGTGTAAATTTAAACCTTGAGTTAAGTCTGATGTAAATCTAGACTGGGGGTAAAGTCTGATGTAAATATAGACTGTGGTTAAAGTCTGATTTAAATCTTGACTGTAGGTAGAGTTTGATGTAAATCTAGACTGTGGGTATAGCTTGATGTAGATCTAGACTGTGGGTAAAGTCTGATGTTAATATAGACTGTGGGTAAAGTCTGATGTAAATCTAGACTATGGGTAAAGTCCAATATAAATCTAAACTGTGGGTAAAGTCTGATGTAAATCTAGACTGTCGGTAAAGTCTTATGTAAATCTAGACTGTGGGTAAAGTCTGATGTAAATATAGACCGTAGGTAAAGTTTGACGTAAATCATGACCATGGATGAAGTCTTATGGAAATCAAGACTGTGGGTAGAGTCTGATGTAAATCTAGACTGTGGTTAAAGTCTGATGTAAATCTTGACTCTAGGTAAAGTTTGATGTAAATCTAGACTGTGAGTATAGCTTGATGTAAATCTAGACTGTGGTTAAAGTCTGATGTAAATATAGACTGTGGTTAAAGTCTGATGTAAATTTAGACCGTAGGTAATGTTTGACGTAAATCAAGACCATGGATGAAGTCTTATGGAAATCAAGACTGTGGGTAAAGTCTAATGTAAATCTAGACTTGGTAAAGTCTGATGTAAATCTAGACCATAAGCAAAGTCTTATGTAAATCAAGATCATCGATGAAGTCTTATGGAAATCAAGACTGTGGGTAGAGTCTGATGTAAATCTAGACTGTGGTTAAAGTCTGATGTAAATCTTGACTGTAGGTAAAGTTTGATGTAAATCTAGACTGTGGGTAAAGTCTGATGTAAATATAGACTGTGGTTAAAGTCTGATGTAAATCTAGACCGTAGGTAACGTTTGACGTAAATCAAGACCATGGATGAAGTCTTATGGAAATCGAAACTGTGGGTAAAGTCTAATGTAATTCTAGACTTGGTAAAGTCTGATGTAAATCTAGACCGTAGGCAAAGTCTTATGTAAGTCAAGACCATCGATGAAGTCTTATGGAAATCAAGACTGTGGGTAGAGTCTGATGTAAATCTAGACTGTGGTTAAAGTCTTGATGTAAATCTAGACCGTAGGTAAAGTTTAATGTAAATCAAGACCATGGATGAAGTCTTATGGAAATCAAGACTGTGGGTAAAGTCTAATGTAAATCTAGACTTGGTAAAGTCTGATGTAAATCTAGACCATAGGCAAAGTCTTATGTAAATCAAGACCATCAATGAAGTCTTATGGAAATCAAGACTGTGGGTAGAGTCTGATGTAAATCTAGACTGTGGTTAAAGTCTGATGTAAATCTTGACTGTAGGTAAAGTTTGATGTAAATCTAGACTGTGGTTATAGTTTGATGTAAATCTAGACTGTGGGTAAAGTCTGATGTAAATATAGACTGTGGTTAAAGTCTGATGTAAATCTAGACCGTAGGTAACGTTTGACGTAAATCAAGACATTGGATGAAGTCTTATGGAAATCAAGACTGTGGGTAAAGTCTAATGTAAATCTAGACTTGGTAAAGTCTGATGTAAATCTAGACCGTAGGCAAAGTCTTATGTAAATCAAGACCAGCGATGAAGTCTTTTGGAAATCAAGACTGTGGGTAGAGTCTGATGTAAATCTAGACTGTGGGTAAAGTCTGATGTAAATCTAGACCATGGGTAAAGTCCAATATAAATCTAAACTGTGGGTAAAGTCTGATGTAAATCTAGACTGTCGGTAAAGTCTTATGTAAATCTAGACTGTGGGTAAAGTCTGATGTAAATATAGACTGTGGGTAAAGTCTGATGTAAATCTAGACCGTAGGTAATGTTTGACGTAAATCAAGACCATGGATGAAGTCTTATGGAAATCAAGACTGTGGGTAAAGTCTAATGTAAATCTAGACTTGGTAAAGTCTGATGTAAATCTAGACCATAAGCAAAGTCTTATGTAAATCAAGACCATCGATGAAGTCTTATGGAAATCAAGACTGTGGGTAGAGTCTGATGTAAATCTAGACTGTGGTTAAAGTCTGATGTAAATCTTGACTGTAGGTAAAGTTTGATGTAAATCTAGACTGTGGGTATAGTTTGATGTAAATCTAGACTGTGGGTAAAGTCTGATGTAAATATAGACTGTGGTTAAAGTCTGATGTAAATCTAGACCGTAGGTAACGTTTGACGTAAATCAAGACCATGGATGAAGTCTTATGGAAATCAAGACTGTGGGTAAAGTCTAATGTAAATCTAGACTTGGTAAAGTCTGATGTAAATCTAGACCGTAGGCAAAGTCTTATGTAAATCAAGACCATCGATGAAGTCTTATGGAAATCAAGACTGTGGGTAGAGTCTGATGTAAATCTAGACTGTGGTTAAAGTCTGATGTAAATCTAGACCATAGGTAAAGTTTAATGTAAATCCAGACCATGGATGAAGTCTTATGGTAAATCAAGACTAAAGTGGTAGGAAGAGACTGAGTCGATGTAAATCTAGTCTGAGTAAATTACTGTATGGTAAAGTCTATGTAAATCTAGATGTAAATCTATGTAAACTAGCGTGGAAGTCGTAGGTAAGTTGAGTAAAGTCTTATCTGATGTAATAGACCTGTAAATGTAAATCAAGACCATGATGGGTAAAGTCGATTTAAATCTAGACATGGGTAAAGTCTGATGTAAATCTAGACTGTGGGTAAAGTTTGATGTAAATCTAGACTGTGGGTAAAGTCTGATGTAAATCTAGACTGTAGGTAAAGTTTGATGTAAATCTAGACTGTGGGTAAAGTCTGATGTAAATCTAGACTGTGGGTAAAGTCTGATGTAAATAAGACTGTGGTAAAGTCTGATGTAAATCTAGACCGTAGGTAAGTTTGACGTAAATCAAGACCATGGATGAAGTCTTATGGAAATCAAGACTGTGGGTAAAGTCTAATGTAAATCTAGACTTGGTAAAGTCTGATGTAAATCTAGACCATAGGCAAAGTCTTATGTAAATCAAGACCATCGATGAAGTCTTATGGAAATCAAGACTGTGGGTAGAGTCTGATGTAAATCTAGACTGTGGTTAAAGTCTGATGTAAATCTGACTGTAGGTAAAGTTTAATGTAAATCTAGACTGAATCTATGAAATATAGTTTGATGTAAATCTAGACTGTGGTAAAGTCTGATGTAAATATAGACTGTGGTTAAAGTCTGATGTAAATCTAGACCGTAGGTAAAGTCTGATGTAAATCTGACCATGATGAAGTCTTATGGAGATCTGTGGGTAAAGTCTATGTAAACTAGATGGGTAAAGTCTGATGTAAATCTAGACCGTAGGTAAAGTCTTATGTAAATCTAGACATGATGAAGTCTTATGGAAATCAAGACTGTGGGTAAAGTCTGATGTAAATCTAGACTGTGGTTAAAGTTGATGTAAATCTAGACGTAGGTAAAGTTTTGTAATCAGACGGTAAAGTCTAGACTGTGGTTAAAGTCTGATGTAAATCTAGACTGGGTAAAGTCTGATGTAAATCTTAGACCGTAGGTAAAGTCTGATGTAAATCTAGACCGTGGGTAAAGTCGGATTTAAATCTAGACCATAGGTAAAGTCTGATGTAAATCTAGACTGTGGGTAAAGTCTTTATGTAAATCTAGACTGTGGTTAAAGTCTGATGTAAATCTAGACCGTAGGTAAAGTCTGATGTAAATCTAGACCGTAGGTAAAGTCTTTATGTAAATCTAGACTGTGGTTAAAGTCTGATGTAAATCTAGACCGTAGGTAAAGTCTGATGTAAATCTAGACGTAGTAGACCGTAGGTAAAGTCTGATGTAATCTAGACAGTAGGTAGTCTTATGTAAATCTAGACGTAGTAGTCTGATTAAATCTAGACTGTGGTTAAACTAGACTGTGGTTAAGTCTGATGTAAATCTAGACCATAGGTAAAGTCTGATGTAAATCTAGACTGTGGTTAAAGTATGATGTAAATCTAGACCGTAGGTAAAGTCTGATGTAAATCTAGACCACAGGTAAAGTCTGATGTAAATCTAGACCGTAGGTAAAGTCTGATGTAAATCTAGACCATAGGTAAAGTCTGATGTAAATCTAGACCATAGGTAAAGTCTGATGTAAATCTAGACCGTAGGTAAAGTCTGATGTAAATCTAGACCGTAGGTAAAGTCTGATGTAAATCTAGACCGTAGGTAAAGTCTGATGTAAATCTAGACCGTAGGTAAAGTCTGATGTAAATCTAGACCGTAGGTAAAGTCTGATGTAAAACTAGACCATAGGTAAAGTCTAATGTAAATCTAGACCGTAGGTAAAGTCTGATGTAAATCTAGACCGTAGGAAAAGTCTGATGTAAATCTAGACCATAGGTAAAGTCTGATGTAAATCTAGACTGTGGTTAAAGTATGATGTAAATCTAGACCGTAGGTAAAGTCTGATGTAAATCTAGACAGTAGGTAAAGTCTTTATGTAAATCTAGACTGTGGTTAAAGTCTGATGTAAATCTAGACCGTAGGTAAAGACTGATGTAAATCTAGACAGTAGGTAAAGTCTTTATGTAAATCTAGACAGTAGGTAAAGTCTTTATGTAAATCTAGACAGTAGGTAAAGTCTGATGTAAATCTAGACTGGGTAAAGTCTGATGTAAATCTAGACAGTAGGTAAAGTCTTTATGTAAATCTAGACTGTGGTTAAAGTCTGATGTAAATCTAGACCGTAGGTAAAGTCTGATGTAAATCTAGACCGTGGGTAAAGTCTGATGTAAATCTAGACCGTAGGTAAAGTCTGATGTAAATCTAGACCGTAGGTAAAGTCTG
Source organism: Argopecten irradians (assembly GCF_041381155.1). Classification (NCBI taxonomy): domain Eukaryota; kingdom Metazoa; phylum Mollusca; class Bivalvia; order Pectinida; family Pectinidae; genus Argopecten; species Argopecten irradians. Next base: position 24,303,028 of record NC_091139.1, read on the forward strand.
ATGTAAATCTAGACTGGGTAAAGTCTGATGTAAATCTAGACCGTAGGTAAAGTCTTATGTAAATAATCCAGCATGGATTAGCCAAGGTTAATGATTATGGTTAATGGATTTTAAAACGTTTGGTCATGATAAGTAATATAAAAATTGTATAGATGTGTTTATTTTGCATATGATTTTACCAACAGCTTTATTATAAATCAATTTGAGTTCTTTGATCTTGATCTGAATCTCAACATCTCATGTTGTCAACAAACCATCCTCTATATATGTTTTGATACAGCGATACTTGTGTAAAGTAATATAATTTCACGCCATGTTACTTCACACAAGTCTTTAGACGGTTAGAGTCTGATACAGATGAGTTGTCACTGAAAACACAATGAATATAAAGTGAAATTCATTTGATTTTTAGTGAAGTCTTTAAGTACAAGTGTCGTAGTCACTGAGGTATGAAATGTAATACACAGGTTCTTGCATCTGTAGAAGAACAGAAAAAATACACATTCCTGTCAAGTGCCCGACCAGGAATCATACCCGGGTCTCTGGTGTGAAAAACTGTGGCTCTACTGACAGCAAAGAAATGTGCTCCGTCAGCTGAGTGACAGAGACTGTATTTAACACTATGTATATATATATACAAGTCACACCGACCCGCTTCTTTTACATATTATTAATGGTTGTTTTTATTGAAGCTTGAAGTGCAACATCCAAGTTCACATGTACATCAGATACCGATAGCTACATGCATAATGATTGTATGTTTACAAATTGAATGAAATTGTAGAAATCACAGAAAGTATAAGCTGCAATTTCACCAATATTCCAAAACTTTTTTTCTGAACTTTACATGATTTTCCTTAACAATCTTCATTTAATTGGAATTGAAAGTATTTAAGATAGATGATTTTGAATGTTGGATTTCCTTTAGTAAGGCCATTGATAACAGTTAGAACACTGCTAAGGAGCAACCTCATTTTCATGTGAAAGTCAAGATGTACAGTTGGTCAAGATGTACAATTGTTTTGAAACTGTTGAGTATGGTCAAGATGTACATGCAGTTGTTTTGAAACTGTTGAGTACAGTCGAGATGTACAGTAGTTTTGAAACTGTTGAGTACGGCCAAGATGTACAGTTGTTTTGAAACTGTTGAGTACAGTCAAGATGTACAGTTGTTTTGAAACTGTTGAGTACGGTCAAGATGTACATGCAGTTATTTTGAAACTGTTGAGTACAGTCAAGATGTACAGTTGTTTTGCAACTGTTGGGTACGGTCAAGATGTACATGCAGTTGATTTGAAACTGTTGAGTACAGTCAAGATATACAGTTGTTTTGAAACTGTTGAGTATGGTCAAGATGTACAGTTGTTTTGAAACTGTTGAGTACTGTCAAGATGTACAGTTGTTTTGAAACTGTTGAGTACAGTCAAGATGTACAGTTGTTTTGAAACTGTTGAGTATGGTCAAGATGTACAGTTGTTTTGAAACTGTTGAGTACAGTCAAGATGTACAGTTGTTTTGAAACTGTTGAGTACAGTCAAGATGTACAGTTGTTTTGAAACTGTTGAGTATGGTCAAGATGTACAGTTGTTTTGAAACTGTTGAGTATGGTCAAGATGTACAGTTGTTTTGAAACTGTTGAGTACGGTCAAGATGTACATGCAGTTGTTTTGAAACTGTTGAGTACAGTCAAGATGTACAGTTGTTTTGAAACTGTTGAGTACAGTCAAGATGTACAGTTGTTTTGAAACTGTTGAGTACGGTCAAGATGTACAGTTGTTTTGAAACTGTTGAGTATGGTCAAGATGTACAGTTGTTTTGAAACTGTTGAGTATGGTCAAGATGTACAGTTGTTTTGAAACTGTTGAGTACAGTCAAGATGTACAGTTGTTTTGAAACTGTTGAGTACATTTTCAAGTATTTAGATATGCAATTGTGTAATGATATCCTAATTCTAGTATCTAGTCAGGCCGTTGTCTGTGAATTTTCTCCTGAGACGAAGATTCAGGTAACATATAACCTTGTGTAACCTTACAAAAGTAGTATGGAGAATGGCCATTTTATGTCATAATTGATTCCCAGTTTTGGTTAGTAAGAATTTTTTTTTGATGAATCGAAGTGAAATTTAAAAAAAATCTTTTTTTATTTTTGATTCCCATTTTTTTTTGATGAATCGAAGTGAAATTAAAAAAAAATCTTCACAGTATCAATACGGTGCTTGAGTGCACACAGTGAATATAGATCGCAGACAACCTGGTAGCTTACGATCAATTGGTAGAGCGTTTGTTTAGTGGTCGGTTCAAACTCTATTTTGGCTATACATTCCTGCATCACTAGAACTGATGAAGCATTAGATGTTCTCTTCTTTGTATGAAAATATGAATTTTACTTTTAGTCACAGTACTTTATTTAATATTATTTTCAAGGGGCAAATTATATATATATGTTAGAATTTGAATCACTAATTACCAGGTGAAGTCGAGGTTGCGTGGAAAATTTTCTAGTACACGTGGTTAAAATTAAGGCATGGCACGATCTTCACTAACAGATATGACAATAACAAAAGAAGATGAGCACTGGATTGTTTGTTAGATAAACTAGTCCTAAGAATGGCTGCCTTTGTGTCTGTTTATTTTCATTATCAACATTATGTATTTGTTCACGATATCCACTTTAACAGTTATGGCTGAATGAACTCAATCGTAGCAATAATTTCCATATTGGATTTTCATTGATTAATTACGGCAATGTGTGTTATTCAATATTGGCAGCAGATTTCATTGCTCAGGTATTGATTTTGTACCTGTATCTCATATGTATGTATCCATTTCCTAAATTGGATGAGTTTACGTTATCATCTATTGTTGACAGGAAATTTTGTACCTGTAAATGTGTTGATTACAGGTGTAAGATACGTAGAAATGAAAGCAGCTCTGTTACTTGAATTTTGTTTATCATTCATTCATATGTAAATTTTGGTTTCAATAACAAACTGTTAGGGGCAGCATTTGTTACCAAGAGAGCTTTCGATGACTACTCTTCATTTTGTTGATTTCTTGATGTTGGAAAAACTTGTAAACATTTTTTAGAGATTAAAACTTAAATAATTCATACCTAAAATAGGTTGTTTCAGAATCTTTCTAGTCATGTTTTGTCGTATCTTGTCTTGTCATGTCCCAAGTCTCAGTCTCACACAGAGGCAGACATTTATGTGTTACAGCTAGCGCCATCTTGGCTTGAATACAAACATTTCAACTATTGAAAGCATTTTGAAAATGGGATGTCTCATTAACTAAGGTTCCTCATTAAAATGGGTTTCAATTAAAATGACTTTCTCTTTAGAATTGGTTTATCTTTATAAAGTGGGGGTTTCCATTAAGATTGATTGCTCATTAAAATAAGTTTCTCAGTCAGATGCGTTTTTTCTTTGAAATGGGTTTCTTTTTAAAGTGGGTTCTCATTCAAATGAGATTTGCATTCTACAGTGTAGCAAGGCCCATGACTTTGGAGAAGGAAGTTACAGGATGCCAGCAAGTAGGATAAAAGAATATGATCATAAATATTATGATCTTTATGAAGCAAATATACACACATATGAATCCAAGACTTTGAAACAAATGATACATGACATTGTTCTACCAGTCAAAAAGGAAGCAATTCCCCACAAGGAATAGGGCCATTTTAAAATTGGTTTACATGCTTGTGACAGACTTAAAAACCTCGAAACCATGACTCTAGGTTGGATATATGGGTCAAAAGATTGTGGGGCATTATCAGTTTTCCTGTCTGAATAAAGGATTATGTGAGTCTGGTAATAGTTATAAAATTGTGATAGAACAATTACTTGATATACCGTATATGCCATAATTAAAGGGCCCAGGGGGCGGGGGATGCTTATTAGGTGTATTAGGTAACATGTAAGTTGTGGATGAGAAAGCTGCATGATATTTCTAGGATATTACCTACAACTGTGGAATTGACTCATTCAATTTCCTGGATTACATATAGATACCTATTTCATTGGTTTGGCCTTACTTATAATGTTACAACTGGCCTTTATTCTTGAGGTAGATAAAACATTCATTAGATTGTTTTTGCCTAGGTTTTTATGATGAGCATATTGCTAAGATGCTAATGAGTGTTGGGTAGGCCTCTTTGTTCTGTTCTAGTGGAAGTTCCGGACACAACAGTAATGATCCTTTACCTGGTATTGACCGTGGCCTTTTGTCGTGCCGAACACTCAACAACAATGCTCGTCCCTACCATTGTTATTTGTCCTCGAATGTAAACATTTGTTAATGGAATCCATCACATCCCTTTATTTCTGTTATTGTTTAAAAGTTTCCGTTTTACGTTCCGGATCTATTGGAAAACGGAGTTGATATTTATACCTGTGAGGTGGCCCAAATTTCTACAGAGAGTATTAAAAAAGACATTTGACAAAGCATGTGACAATGCTGATGGTATATTTAGTCTCATTTAGATCCTGTCTATTGACAAATCATTTGCATATTGTCCTTGGTAATGCCATAATCCTGTTGTTGGATTTTATCTACAGATATGTTAACCTGGAGGTGAAATTTATATAGGATCTACTCTAATGTAGGTGGTCTCACGATACAGGTATAGTTTTAATACATGGATATTATCTCCCTTTGATGAAGGTGGTCCCACAATACAGGTAATATTTTATATAGGATCTCCCTTGATATAGGCGGTCTCATGATACAGGTAAAGTTTTAATACATGTATATTACATGTATCTCCCTTTGATGAAGGTGGTCCCACAATACAGGTAATATCTTATATAGGATCTCCCTTGATATAGGCGGTCTCATGATACAGGTAGGTGACTTTGTTTTCTTTGTCTCTTGTCCCCTCATGCAGGTAGTCTCCTGAATGTAAGTGGTCACTTAACACAGGTGGTCTCCTAAAGCAGGTTTTCCCTCTATACTGGTGGTACCCTTAAGCAGATGGTCCCTAAATGGAGGTTGTCTTTTCTATGCAGGTTCAGATACTTAATTAAGTGGTCTAAGAAATACAGCGGCCCCTTCAACAAGTGAAAGGTAATTATTGAAAAATTATATTATCAAAAACAAAACTCAAAACAAGTTTGATTGGAGTGTAAATTTAGATAATAATATCTTGTCTGTTCTGTCTGTCCTGTTCTGCCCTGTCCCCACTTTGTCCTGTACCATCCTGTCTGTCCTGTTCTGTCTGTCCTATCCTGTCCTTCCTGTCCTGTCTGTCCTTTTCTGTCCTGTCCCCACTCTGTCCGGTACCATTCTGTCATGTTTGTCCTGTTCTATCCCGTCTCCCGTCTGTCCTGTTCTGTCCTGTCCTGTCCACACTCTGTCTGGTACCATTCTGTCCTGTCTGTCCTGTTCTGTCCTGTCCCCACTCTGTCTTGTACCAACCCTGTCCTGTTTTGTCCTGTCCTGTCCCCACTCTGTCCAGTCTGTCCTGTCCTGTCCTGTCCTGTCCCCATTCTGTCCCGTCTGTCCTGTTCTGTCCCGTCTGTCCTGTTCTGTCCCGTCTGTCATGTTCTGTCCTGTCCTGTCCCCACTCTGTCTGGTACCATTCTGTCCTGTCTGTCCTGTTCTGTCCCATCTGTCCTGTTCTGTCCTGTCTTGTCCCCACTCAGTCCTGTATCCTGTCTGGCTTTGATAAATGGATATAAGAGTAATTATGCATTATAGACATTTCTATATGTATGTTAAATTCTTTGTATTATTAATACAATTAATGTAATAACGTCTTTATTTGACCTTTGACATATCTTGTAACCTCCACCCACATCAGTACAAACAGATAGCTCATCCCTATCTATGTAACTACCATCATAATTCCATTGAGATAACAGTTACTAACCACCCACTCATACCCATCTGATTGGCTGATCTGGGATGGTTATGTTCGTAGTCCTCTGGGTACAAGTAATGGCTCCTCCCAATATTCACCACACTAAACGTCTCTTTGTCATTCACACTCAATCTGGGGCATTTATGTCCATGCGCAATATGGACCATGTCTAATTATTTGCCTTGGATGTAGAAGCTAATTGCTTTTGTTATTAATAATGTATGCATGTTATTGGGTATAAGCTAGTTACCTCCCCTCCCGTATTAATTGTTATTATCTCATTGCTTTGATGGTGCGTGTTGTGTGTATTGATTGGTCGAGTCTGAGGACTGATGTATTTGGATTGGTCAGATCAAGACCCTCGGGTGCTCTGCATCGTAAAGTAACTGGAACAGAGTTGTGATCTTGTGGTAGCCGTAAATACTGTACACCTGATATAGCTATGAAACAAATCCAATATATAGGATAACTTTATAAGCTTTCCATAACAATCGATCAGGGCTTATTGGGGCAAATTAGGAATATCATGTCATTATTTATGAATGGCTTATAAAAAAGAGCCATTGTGATGGCAGTAATATTAAGGATATCGTAGAAAATATTGTCTGCCTGTTTCACAGTTCTGCTTTTCTAGACTAGAAACATGTAAAAAGGCAGATACACTTTGAACTTTATTTATTTTAAATTGATTGCAAACGGGTTAAATATAACTTACCCCGGGTATACAAATAACTTTCAAATTGTTTAGCATCCAAGGGGTCTTCGTAGGAAATCTGAGTGCCCGAAGAAAATCCATAGCCATTTCGATTATACTGTTTGAATATTGGACCTAGTTGTTAGTTTATGAATTAATGATGTTTCTGATGATTTCATATTGTTTTCAAACAAGCCTTAAGAAAGCCCTCAGGTACAGGCCTGTATCAAAAACTGCGAAATTTGTAGGATGATTTATACTTAAAATAATAATGGTTGAAACAGTTGCTCCAAATAAACAAAGTCAGCCTACTATTTTGATCAGACAAGTAACTCAAACCTTTTCATGTCCATGCTTGGAATCGAACCCCAGCTGGCTAGGTGAAATAGCTGAACAGTTAACCACTACACCACCAGATTATTGTATTATTGATTAAAGATTATTCATGTGATTCTCCAGATAATGGTGGATAGAATTTTACGTAATTTCAGAAAGTATATGGTAGAAAACATACAATTAAGATCTCTTGAATGTTTTAAAGAAAGCTTTAAGTTGAGAAATTTCATTGAATTAAAGAAGGTAAAAGAAACTGGATGTCAAATGTTTAGAAATCAGAAATTGCAAATGTTTGAAAAACATAAATTTGTTTTGCTGAATTTTTGTTTTTCTATGTCTGAGTATAAGTGAAATGTGCCTTAAATAAGTATTGGTCAATTTTCCATTATCTTTGGAACATTAGGTTCTATTTTAGGTAAATTTAATACTGAACAGATGAAATATTCAGACAAAAACTTGATAACCTGATCAGTTAATGCATAGTTTACACCCGAGTGAGGACAAAAAAGGACATACAGAGTATTAGGAGGCCGAGCTATTTTTCCAATAAAACATCATGTGACTTATAATTCATGCCATGTATGTACATGTTACAATTGTCCATATAACAATCTGGAAACTGTTCATTAATATGAAATGAAACTTTGTGAACTGAGGCACTGTGAAATTGGGCTCCGGGGAAATTGGTAACGTCGTCGCTAGAATCAATAGGCTTACACTGATCATGGCGAGTTGTGGCAGAGAATTCGTGCATACCTCGCTTGGCGCTGGAAACTCTACTGTCGTGTAATCTACACTACTCTGTACTTTTGCTATAAACACATTTTGACTGTCAATGTATGTTTTGAATTTACCATGCAGATGCTGCGTTTGGTACGGGTTGTCAAATAGGTGCAAGAAGCGTTTATCGGCAGACGGATACCTGCTTGATTGCCAGAGTTAGAGCACCTGTTTTGGGATCTGTGCTGGCCCAAGTTGCTCTCACTAGAGTTCACGGTCGACTAGGCCTACCATTGTGTTCCTGTGGTATGTCTACATACTGTCACAGAGTATTATTGTCTGTCATATTGACTGTACTGTCGCTACAGTAGACACAATATACTGCTTACTTCTACCTGGTTAACAGGTAAACACAGAGTGATCCGCTATATATTGTCATCAATACTATCGCTATCATCTCTCATTTTACCAATATCCCACTGATGAGTCTTATCATGGTTTAGATTGGAACAACAAGGCTGATTTTTGTGTATTCCGGATTTTTTTAAGGATCTTTGGAAAAGTTAAATGCTGCAGTGTCAGTGATGTTCCTGGCAATTTTCCGGTGATACTACAATTCTACGCTAAAGAAGCGGAAACTGCACTAGAAAACGGGATTCTAACCCCTTCTGGAATACCATGGCTCTAATACTCCACTTAAAATATGCTGAGAACCTCCGGGGCAGAGCGGATCGGCTGGCTAAGGTCTCTTTTCGGGGTAAGTTTTTATAAAATTCTATAGTCTTAGGTATTATTCAGCATTTTAGGTTGGCAACATTTTTTTTCACTTTTACATTGGAAATAATACGGTTTGTGTTGTTAACCATGACAAGATATATAGCTGGTATCTTCTTCACAACATCTGAATCTTACATCTATAAATAGTCCATATAATTCAGGAGTTTACAGGTGTAAAATGTGTATTTTGTTCTCACAAAGACACTATTGTTGACGAACAGCTTTAACTTTTATACAGAGCCTTTCAAAACACTGAATATTTAAGTGAGGTATATTTTACTGAAAAGGACAAAATAGAAAAAAAATACCCCTGGTGATATTTCAGGCTATAAAGCTACACACTTTAGTTGATAATATCTACATTCTTTATCTATTTCCTTGGAAACAAATTTACCTGTATAAATTGCACCCAAGATTTTAGATCTTATACCTGTAGTGTTTGTGTACATGTAAATTGAATGGCTTGACCGATCATCCAGGTACATTATAGGTCCAATGGATTTAAGATCTACCAGTAATCACCTGAGAATTCTTCACAATTGGTCAATTATTTTCTGTTTATTTATATGACCTTGACCTCTCAAGACAATTGTTTGACCTTTAATCTTTTCTAATACGAAATATATTTCAAGTCACTTTCACATAGTGGATATGATTTGATGTCCATATTACAACAAAGTTCTCTAACTTGAAACTTATTGAAGAATATCTTTTGATATCAATATTATATCAATGGTGTCTGTTTCACTCAAATTAATTTCCAGCTACCTTAAATGCCTTTTGTGAACCATGAATGTTTTTAAAAAATTGTTTGTCGTACCTGTAGATTTCTAGTGAATATAGAGTAAATAAAAAAGTTTTGCCACCTACTTATGAAATCGAGACAGTATACATACTTATGGATACAGTACAAAACTCAGTTGTGGGGTCATTATCTGGCTGAACAGTGTGGACGCCTTCACAGGATTTTAAAAAGATAAATGCAATTCTACAAGAGCTAATACCTTTTGTTGTGTTCATTTAAACTTAACACGAGGTTTAGATATTTTTAGCTGTATTTCATGACCCGATGGGTACATATTTGTAGAAGTACTAAACAATGTATTTATTTAGTTGTTTAGTTATAGACAAGGCCTTTCAAAGCTTTCACTTACAATAACACAAATACAGGTTATTCTACGCAGTTTGAGTACACTTTCAGTTATACAAGCTTAGGGTACTATGAGGGAAGGCCGAATAATGATATGAACTTAACAAAAAAATTAAGACAACAAAATTCCATTGCTCCAAAAAGAAAACATATTTTTACCGAATATATATAGTGTAAGTAACCCAACCTGAAACATTAGTAAAAAATTTGAATAATTCTACAAAAGGATAAGTTCACTCTTACAATACCTATACAATTTATGACAATAGTGGCCTCTCATTTCGAAATGTACAATAGCATGAAAGAGATCCAGTTACCTGTATATTACCTGTCTGAGTTAGAGATATCAACACTGTCTTCTCGTTTTAGTCACATTAATTAAGTAAGAGCTATATCACAGAGGTTTAGTCAGATTTAGGTCTGATTGTAACTTGTGTTGTCATCTTGATATCCTCGATATGCCACCCAGGGAAACCAGTTCTGTTTGTAATGTATCCTTGGGTGACTATTCAGGTACCCTAATTGGAATATCACTAGAGTCTCCATCTTAAGGAAAAGGTCCCGCAAAGTTCAAACCATGTCAAGATGTTATTTATTCTCCTCATCTGGTACAAAATAGGGTGAGCTTACCAACTCCTTGTTTCAACATTTCAGGTGTTCGCTTAAAGAGTGGACAACTAGACTTGTCTTCTGAATAATTGTGTCTTACTGGTCCAATACTTGAATGGCTGTTGGTCTCAGAAAGCAATCAAAGGAAATTTGTGAAACTTGAAATTTAGATTTTTCTGCATTAATAGTCTAATCCAGATGCCTTTAGTGAATTGTCATGAAACACAAACTTCTAACTAGTGACCATTTTGGATTCTAATATGAAAGATGTGTTCTTGATCTCTTGATTTTCATTTCCCTTGTGAAATGATTAGAATGTGATGGGGAACAAGAAGGAAGATCAGTCTTTTGTTGAACTGAAGGCTGGGAGGGGGGAGAGGGGAGTTTCAATTAATATGGGTTGAATGTTCTTATATCATAATTCTTGTTAAGTTTAATAGTTTTCCAATATATAAGATCAATTCAAGAGACAATCTACTCTAAAAGATGTGAAGAATTAAGTAATAATTATAAGGTCTAATTGGATTCTTTTATCTTAGCTATCAAATATTTATTTCACTCCTAATCTGTGATTGAAATTCAAGGTACTGTTTTAAACACCATGGGGTGACCTAATATGGTAAACATGGCTTGCTTTGTTGTAAATGATCGAGTATTTTTATTTATCTAACTGTAATATTGAATAGTAACATGAAGTTATAGCCTGAGAAATACACAGGTGTAAAGGATAATACAGGTACGCAGGACAAAATCTACAAAGAAATTCTACACATATTAAAATCTTGTTTAAGAAATCAATCAAACTTATAGTGATTCAGGTTAATTTGGTGTCAAAGGGAATTTTAAATATGGACTAATTAACAGTGACAGAAGTACAGTGACGGTATTATTGGTATATATATAACTGTAACCAAGGATGTTCTGAGATAATTACACCCCTAGATGTAGAATTATTGGTAAAGTATTTCTGATATTAAAGTCAATGGTACTCATAGATTGTTGATTAAAAATGAATTATCTTTTTCCGTCAAATTTAGTTCCTAACCACATGGTGACTCTGATTCTCTGTCTGTCAACAGATGACAACCTCAAATAATGTGGACAATTTGACAGTTTTAAAGAATACTATTAAGTAATTTTTGGAAATACTGATGGAACTTTTTAAGTTCCATTGGATAGATGTTCCTTTATTGTCTTCCTTTATTTACAAGTACATGAAGCCACTGTTAGAGTCTCCCATCAGTAGTAGCTGATGGCTATAGATGGTATTTTCATAAAACAAGGCACTCCTTTATTGTCCCCTTTATTTACAAGTACATGAATCCACTATCAAGGGCTCCCATCAGTAGTAGCTGGTGGCTAATTCTTTCTCATCCACTGTCCAGTACATAACACACTAGTGCAGACCAGTTGGTTTCTCAGCCTTCTGATAATGCTAACTGCAATGGCTGATCAAATGCCTGACTGGAAGAGAAGACTAAGCCAATTGTGAACCGCCAGATTTGACATGCTAGACCTTATTCATGTCAATGTTTTATTCACGTTAAAACAAACTGGTCTGACAGTGTAGAGTAAAGAAACTGTCATGAATATTGTATTTGTTGATGATATATTGTTAATTCTGTGGATGTATGTAGAACTTGTAGCTTTGGTTATAAATGTAGCTACTATTCTGAGTATTATCAATGAAAACACCATTATAAAAACTAATTTTGGATTGAGAGAAAGGAAGATTCAAATAATGATTAAATCAAAGTAATTTGCAATATGTATAATCTGATTGATTGAAATCCAGTATTATTTTAGGATGAATTATTACTTCTTGTGTTAGATTGTCTGAAAACCATTTCCAGACAGTGTGTTACACCACAATCTAAATTGCCAATTTTGAAAATAAGATAACAATATCCAGCTAATATTGTTATATCGGGATATCAGAATGGAGACGAAACTCTTTCAGCTGATAGACAGCTTCTGTACGATACTCAACAAATAACAAAAGTGGCTACTCTGACGAACACAAGAAAGGCCAGTCCGTTCATTGATTACTAATTCCTCAATATGATCCCCGGTTACAAGATAATTTGGCGGCCTTTATGCTCCAGAGATATTTAGTATCTATATGATGCACTCTCAACAATCCCAATTATTGGATTTTCATATTTGTAGAACAATCATCGCTGCATTTTCCTCGATGCATTTCCATGATCCATGTCTAATCGCCCCTCAATTCCACTTGTGGTCTTTAATTAGATATTTTTTAGGAGGATATTTCCGATACAGGATGAGTTTTTATGACGTAATATTGAATACCAGTTTAATCAAACCGTGGAGTGCATGTTCGAGATCTTCTACGGACACTTTGAGGTCTTTGTCATATCCAGAGCATGTTTCATACACATGTGAATTTGTCTAAATATTTGGCCATAAATTCACGTAATTTTCATCTGCGGTTGTCATTCTGATGTTTTTTATGAGGTGTAGAACTCGCAATTCTGTTTCCCAAATCGCTGTATTTCATGTGCCATTGAACAAGGTCTGACTTATCGGAAGTTTGATTAAGGTTTTCTGTCAGTGAGAGAATATCTGCCATATAACCTGCTCATATTACTATCGGTACCATCCCTGGAGAACATCCCTCCCACAAAAACTCTTTATTTATTTACACATGCAATTTCCTTCATATGAAGGTTTCTAGAAGAATACGTCACGCACATTTGTTGGTATGTCTGTCTGGAAAGTTTGGTCGTTAACTTTCATGCTATGATGCATAAATTATTAATTTATTGTATGTACATGTACCATGTAGATCATTTTTAGAATCATATGTAAAAGTGTGAAGGTTTTGAACTTAAAAAAAAGAAAACAGAAAAAAACATGAATGATTTTAAATAAAATAATACATAGCCGATTTACTTATATGAAGCTCATCTTTTTTTTTACAATTTGATTAAAATCTATGACACTTTGTGAACTTTTGACCTTTTTATTTTTACATAATTTGATTTCACTCGTTCTAACAACATTTTGATGTCGGCCAAGTTCATAATTAAATTTTCCGTTTGGTCAGAGAAGGTACTCGCAGACACAGAGTCTTGTGAGCGTTTGACTCGGCTGTTTTGGACGCTTTATTTCATCAGTAAGAAGTCAGGGACATGGTCTCCGAGTTTTGAATGGTCTTCAGCACTGTGTGTCAAAATAACAATAGTTGGGATATTTTATTTACATTAAATCAATGGAAACAATAGCCATCCAGTGTGTAATTTGGTTAAAGATCATTTCTGTATCAGGGTGTCAGACAAAACACTTAGCTCGTTTCTTTCCTTTTTTCTCATGTATGTACTCTTTCAAAATTTTTTTTAGTTCTCTTAACAAAATATGAATAGTATTTTTTTTCTGCAATGATGGGAAATTTTACATCAAATTAAGTGTGAAATAGGTTATTTTCTTATTATTTCAAACCCCAAACAGACCAGAAAATTAAACAGGTTTTGTGGTTCTCAAGGCACAGATGGTATAAACAATCTCAGGCCAAAAACCACGATTACTTATATAAGTATCAACTAATTCATTAAATAATTGTAATATAAGCTAGGGGTATGGTATGATATTGGAAACTGCGTCAGTGACAGACTCATTAAGATGTCCCTCTTAATTATGTAACCTCTTAGTTGACAGTAATTGAAACACATGGGGCAGTTGCCAGGTAACTGACCATACATGTAGGTCAGTGGTTTTTCTCTGGGTACTCTGGCTTTCCTCCATCTCCTATACCATCCTTGATGATCATGGATGTAAATATGGCATTAAACATAAATAAACTCAACCAGTTTCTATAGTTTCTAGATAAAGAGCCACAGGTTATGTTAAAATCCAATATTTGTGTAGCTGTTAGTGACTTTCAAACAATTATTGTTTTAATTATATGCCAGGTGTTTGCTATGTAAAATCTTGTCATCAATATTTGTTTTCTCTCTAAAAATATCCAGAACCTGGATCCAGCAACATTATATTGGTACGGTTATAACCCTTGTATGTGACCGTTATCATGCATCTATGCATGCAACCATGCATTGCTGATATAACTGCTTATTATGATATCGTATAATTGTTACATTACATTTAATTAAGACATCACGATTCTCATGCTCAGAAGCATACTAAATGGTCATTATGATTAATGATAAATACATGTTCGTTTAGAGGGGGAGGGGTGGGGGCTTATTGTATGTCAGTTATGGTACAGCTCCTGGTTGTTATATCAGTCTAAATAATATCCATCTCTCAAGGTGTAGTTTGTGTTGGTCCAAGGCTGATTTAACAAAACAAATACAGTAGTTAAAGCAAAATAAAAAACATTTGATAATTTGTTACATTTTTCCTGAAAACTTGAGATTTCAGATCGAGACAGTTCCAAAAGTCACGAATGAAACCATTTCTAACTGCATGTTAACTTTGCTAATGGAATGAAAATTCTCAGGACATTTAGTTAGAGACTCTTGCCAGTTGTGAAGTGAGATTGAAGTTGTGTGTGATTTAGGAGGTAAACAGACTTCAATGATGATTAAGACTTAATCTAGAAAGAGAATGATATTTGTAATCTACGATATTTCTCATTAAAATGATGAGCAGCTGTGGTAAAAATATAATCTGAGTAATTGATGGTCTTTAATCAGCTAGATGGACATATCTCATCAATTTAAGCTAATTAACGAAGATAAAGATTGACAATTGGCAATGACTTATTTCCTTGCAATGGGGCTCCTTAGAGGGATTCCAAGAAACAGTTGATTATAGTAAAGAACGCTCCATTGGGGAAATCTATTGGATAAAATGTGTTTTTTATGCCCAAACCATGAATTTAGGGAGTGGATAGGTAGTGGGGAATGAGGGAGTTGCAGGGCATGGGATTGTATTGTTATAAATCTTTTTTGCATTCTGTCCTTTCCCAATTTCATAGGAAGTGCAAGGTGCAAAATCTTGAATGCTCCACTATCATAAAACATTGCATGTCCTAAGATGAACAAATGGGTTTGACATTTTATACACAAAACATCTTCATTGTCTGCATTTTGTTATTTATATTTACTGTACCTGGGCCTAGGTAGCCCATTTGTATTTAGAATAGTATATTTCTGCTATTTTATAGAATGTAAGGGCTGTGATACCAAAATTCCATATCATATACCATAGATTGGTGCCGTCCCGCCTCAGAAACAAGAGCAGAGATACCTTTCCATATGTTATACCATAGATTGGTGACGTCCTGCCCCAGAAACAAGAGCAGATATACCTTTTGATATGATCCAATTGATGGTGACGTCCTGCCCCAGAAACAAGAGCAGAGATACCTTTCCATATGTCATACCATAGATTGGTGACGTCCCGCCTCAGAAACAAGAGCAGAGATACCTTTCCATATGTTATACCATAGATTGGTGACGTCCTGCCTCAGAAACAAGAGCAGAGATACCTTTTGATATGATCCAATTGATGGTGACGTCCTGCCCCAGAAACAAGAGCAGAGATACCTTTCCATATGTTATACCATAGATTGGTGACATCCCGCCTCAGAAACAAGAGCAGAGATACCTTTCCATATGTTATACCATAGATTGGTGACATCCCGCCTCAGAAACAAGAGCAGAGATACCTTTCCATATGTTATACCATAGATTGGTGACATCCCGCCTCAGAAACAAGAGCAGAGATACCTTTCCATATGTTATACCATAGATTGGTGACATCCCGCCTCAGAAACAAGAGCAGAGATACCTTTCCATATGTTATACCATAGATTGGTGAAGTCCCGCCTCAGAAACAAGAGCAGAGATACCTTTCCATATGTTATACCATAGATTGGTGACGTCCTGCCCAGAAACAAGAGCAGAGATACCTTTCCATATGTTATACCATAGATTGGTGACGTCACGCCTCAGAAACAAGAGCAGAGATACCTTTCCATATGTTATACCATAGATTGGTGACGTCCTGCCCCAGAAACAAGAGCAGAGATACCTTTCCATATGATCAAATTGATTGGTGATGTCCCGCCTCAGAAACAAGAGCAGAGATACTTTTCCTTATGTTATACAACAAGAGCAGAGATACCTTTCCATAGTATCCAATTGATTGGTGATGTCCTGCCCCAGAAACAAGAGCAGAGATATAGTGCTGTATAATATGAATTAGTTTATTGTGGTCATCTCAGATGTACTGCACTGACCTACCAAGTGGCCATAATGGACACAAAAATCAGAATGACCATCTCTTGGTCTGGCTGATAAGTTTATCAATAGTAATTACTAGGGACCAGAATAGTGCTCCTGGTCAGGTTTCCCCGCCACGATCAGATTGACAAATCAAAAGAAGTAGGTCAAGTTTTACTGAGTGAAGGAAATTGACCAATCATTAACTGTCCTGTTTTCTAGGTTAATCACACAATAGAAAGACTCTATAACCATCTTATTTACTGTTGTTTTTCATAATTTATAATGGTTCCATTTCACTGTCAGACCCCTGATCTAAAATGACAGAATAATTACGAGATCTTTGTTGATCTTTATGATGATAGAGAGCTACACTTTTTGGCTTTTGATTTAAAGAAAACATCTTTTATAAAATAGTACTAGTTGTATATGTTTTATTTTGTTGTACAGAGTTTGATAAGCTCTAAAATCTACAGGCCATTTAGAAATTTACTTAGGAATATAGGATGGATTCATCTCCTCTACCATCTGCTACGTCTAAGATGTAAACACTATCAAACAAACAAACAAACAAACAAGCACGCCAATGGTATAAAGTTTATTTGATCTCCGGTATCTTCCAAATTGAATACTTTATATTATATGACGTTGACCCGTAGCCAATTCAAAGGACTGAAGCAATGTTGGAGAATCTATCCAGAAATTATAGATGTGCTGTAGGTGATATTATGGCTGATGTGAATTCCTGACTCTTTGCTCCAGGAAAGATTAACACATTTACATTCATTGGCCTCATTATGGTTAATTAGCATGGATTATTGATTGCTTTATTCTATACTTCCTACCCTTACCCCAGCGGGGATAGCTATACCATTCACTTGTTCCTCATGAACATTACTGACACGTGCTCAAGTGTACCTTAAATACTAATTTGGTAATAAAACACCCGGGTTGTCCAGCTATTATGTGGCGAGGAGATTCGTGGGAGGTTGGGATTCCAGGCCGTTACACGGTGTCAGTAGATAGCTTTTTATTGGAATTTCGATCATTAACAATTTTTCAGTGTTTTTGAATGCTTTGCCTGAAGCTTCAGACCTTTTCACGGCAGCTACTTTACTCCAGCAGATAAGAATCACAAAGTGGAGCTGAAACATTGAAAATGGTTTAAGCCGTTGGTGATTGTAACAGTGTAGCTATGGACATCTGTATGATGATGGAAATCGTGTCCCCAAATTGTTATAGTGGTTACAGCTGTGGTTCTGCGAGTCCATCATTACAATGAAAACAGTTGTTTTCTCGTTACTCTGGTATCGCTGTTTCTACGTTATCACAGAGATGGAATGGAGACATGGTCAGGGTGTGTTTGTATTGGTGTGGGTTAATTACTAGGAATACTAACGTTTTTGGTAGAAGAGATATGGCCAAGAATTTGTGTCAGATCTGAAATGTATTGTAATTTTCTGGTGGATAATCAAATCATTTGAATAATAGTTTAATAAAATATAGACCAATGATGTAAATAGGTCATATGAGGACAGGTGTCTTTAGGGCTCCAATAGTCAGGGTCATATTAGGACAGGTGTCTAGGGGGACACCAAAAGTCTGGGTCATATGAGGACAGGTGTCTAGGGGGACACCAACAGTCAGGGTCATATGAGGACAGGTGTCTAGGGGGACACCAACAGTCAGGGTCATATGAGGACAGGTGTCTAGGGGGACACCAACAGTCAGGGTCATATGAGGTCAGGTGTCTAGGGGACACCAACAGTCATGGAAATATGTCAGGTCATATGAGGACAGCTAGGGGACACCAACAGTCATGGAAATATGGGTCAGGTGTCTAGAGGGACACCAACAGTCAGGGTCATATGGGGACAGGTGTCTAGAGGGACTCCAACAGTCACGGAAATATGGGGATAGATGTCTAGGGGGACACCAACAGTCATGGAAATATGGGGACAGGTGTCTAGGGGGACACTACAATCACAGAAATATGGGGACAGGTGTCTAGGAGGACACCACCAGTCATGGAAATATGGGAACAGGTGTCTAGGGGGACACCAACAGTCACGGAAATATGGGGACAGGTGTTTAGTGGGACACCAACAGTCAGGGTCATATGGGGACAGGTGTCTAGGGGGACACCAACAGTCAGGGTCATATGAGGACAGGTGTCTAGGGGGATACCAATAGTCAGGGTCATATGATGACAGGTGTCTTTGAGGACATTTGAGGTATTGGTCTGTGTGTGGCTTTTTCCTGCCCCATGAGGATTAGTTTCTCACGGTCACCAATATTTCTATCTATAGCAAAACATTCTTTTTAGAATAACATGATACAGGATGATTGTACTGTCAGTAGACCTTGGGTAGCACTACAGATTGATTGCCAGAGGTCCTAAGTTAGCACCCTGATAATGACGATGATACACTCCTCAGGTGTACACGTGGATCACTATAAAAAGTCATTCCTTGTGCTGCTGAAACAATTTGCTTGCATGGCTATAAGGACATACATTATTCAGTAGAAGTTTGAAGGGTGTGCGTTTGATCGGAGTCACCAGCGTACCTGTCAGTACATTCCATTATCTCGTTAAGTCAGGTGTATTTGTTTGCCGTCAGGTGATATCCCTTTGAGGAAGTCATCTATTGCTTTACTGATTGTAGCATCCATTGTTTCACACATTACAATGATATTTTACAAATTTCACCAATTTTGTACTGTTGTTTTACGGAAACAAATTCACTTGATTTCATTATGCATTATTCAAATTTTATTTTCAGTTTGTAGGTAAATATTTTCAGAATGCTAAGCATGTTGATGAAGTATACATGGTTTTAGGTTAGGTTTTATGGCCACTGAATTATTAATGATGGACATGATTCTTTGAAAATAGATGTGTTCAATACATCCAGATAGGTAATATTGACTCGTCAGAATATCTCAGATAAATAGTGTATCATTCGATCAATCTGTGTTATGTAAATGATCTTATACCTGGATATTCATCCTTACTTAGTTAAAAGAAACATTTGCCATCTTAATAAAATCCTTTAATTTAGCTATATTTAGAATATGATAATTAATTTTACAAACTCAGTCCAAAAAAATATTAGGTAAAAGCTGGTTCACAACTAGACTTGTTTTAAAGTTTAATTCTGATTGTCAGCAGAGAGGATTTCTTCCTTAAAAAGTTTCATTTCAGAACCAAAGTATGTCAAAATGGATTGACTGAATTTGTTATACAGATTTGTGTTTCAAATCTCAGAGCTTAGAGAGACAATTCAGTGAGGCTAATTCTGATACATAACCACAAAGCAAAATATGACATAAATGTATTGTTCTACATTCCTTATGAAACAAATATCAAGAAATATTGACAAATTTCACAACATTGTGAAGTGTTTGGATTGATACCGTTGAAATTCCACATCGTAGCTACAACATGTATGCTGTACCCATACCAGAGCCAATGTCGCGCACGTTAAACAAATGCAATACATAACCACTATGGAGGTGATGAATTCTTTTTATACAAGAACATGCATCTAATAATGTAAAGACACCACTGTAAGAGCGATTTGAGTACTTCTAGACAAAAAATTTCTTTACTACACTGGCTAGGGCCAGGGTCCGGCATACAAGACACATCCGACCACTATGTGTAATGGCGGACAGTAAGCGAGTTTGAACATTTCACATACATTTTCACTACAGTGGGCTTTTCTGGCATATCACAGTAAAACCAATAATCTTATTTCTATAAGAACAGGCTTCTTTCCAAAATACAGTGCCGTGCCAAAAGTATTCGGTCACAATGGCGGTGTGTTAATGTCGTGTTAATAACATAGCTGAAAATGGCCTTGGCATTCATTGTGAACGTCACTGATGATGACGTGCATCATTTTTAGGTTTGCGTATGACGTCATGTTAAGTCACACAATATTTTTGTTGTCGTCTGCTTTCTGTTTTTTTCCCATGGACGTGTACTGCCAAGATGGGCCGAAAAGGGAAAGAACTGTCAATGGGCATTAAAAATATGATCGTAGGGATGTTTAGGAGTGGATTTTCACGGAGAAAGATAAGTATGATGTTAAAAATACCCAAGTCTACAGTTATTGACATTGTAAACAAATTTTGTACATGTGGTTCAGTGGAGAACAGGTCGAGACGTGGATGACCAAAGTTAGTGAATTTGTGGGATTATCGTTCTTTGGAGAGGATTGTTAAAAACAATAGGAGGGATTCCCTTAATGATATTACCGTTAATTACAATGAGCAAAGGTATGTTTCGACTTCTAAAAGAATACTTCAGCGGCATCTAAGCCAACATGGGTATACCAGGTGTGTTTCTAGGAAGAAACTTGTCATGAAGCAGAGTAACAGAACTAAGAGACTTGCTTGGTGTAGAGAAAAGCGGAGATAGACAATATATAATTGGAAGCGAGTGATTTTCTCAGATGAAAGCAAAATAGTTATTGGACAGGACCACAGAGTTTATATATGGAGAAAGAGAGGTGAAGGATGGGGACCGGATCTTGTGCAGCCGTGCGATACTCAAAACAAACTCGAGGTTATGATTTGGGGGTATATTTGTTGGAACGGTGTGGAGACATAAGCTCGAGTGGAAAGAAATATTAATGCGGCAAAATATCAGGAGGTTTTGGAGGAAAATCTTTGGCCAGTTCTTGCCAGACATTTTCCTACTGGTGGTTTTTCTTTTTCAAGACGACAATGCCCCAGTTCACCATGCGAGGTCCACTCAAGACTACATCGCCCAGAACGGAATTAATGGAATGAGTTGTCCCGCTCAATCACCAGATTTAAACATAATTGAAAATATTTGGTTATTAATAAAAAGAAAACGCCAGTCTTGAGTAGCAGCTGTGAAATCGGCAAACGACTTGTTTTCCGTGATTCAGAGGATTTGGACGGAGATCACACCTTGCTACATTCAAAGCTTGTACAACACGATCCCTTAACAAATTTTAAACGTAATTAGATTGAAAGGACATCTTACAAAATACTGAAGGTAAGTGTGTAATACCGTTGCAATCGACTGTTTAGTATATAAGTAAAATTAATTTGGAATTCGTTTCGTTTTTACCGTCATGTAAACACGCCGCCATTGTGACCGAATACTTTTGGCACGGTACTGTATGTGCAAATTTTAATGTACTTTAAGATTGAATTCTCCATTTAAAAAAAAATCAAAAATCTTTTGTTTTCATTTGAATTTACAGGTTAATTACATGTTCCATTGGATGCTATGTCGCCTCATTCTGACTTGGAACGACCGTAGCTTTAATGCTGAAGTATCCCACTTTCCTTTAAATAAGTACAGGTCTTATTTCCTTTGGTAGTACATGGGCTTAGCTCCTGGTAATTTTGTAGAAGGTATAAAAAGATAAAATGATGATAGATATTTACTTGCTTGGATGATTGTATACACGGTTGGCCGGTTTTGAACAAGGTATGAAGTGTTAGATAGGGTATGATTAATGAAATACAGTGTCTGTAAAACTTGTATACTGTAAAAGTGAATTCTGTATAGAAATTATATACCAGCCAACTCAACTAAGCTCAGCATGCCTGGCAGGTTTCTAAATGAAAGTATTGAAACTCTATTTCCATGGTGTTGAAACTTTTGTTTTACTATATAAATCAATATTGAATATCAATGAACAGATATTTGTTTTATTCATGACTGAAATTATTGATCCAAAAACTAACCAAGAATATATCATTTGAAAGCTCTGAGCAACTAAAAAACTACACTCACGTATATAGTTCATGTTATACAGCACATATGCTGATTTTTTTCAGCAATTAAAAGCATAGATCAACATGTGCATGCATCAGTCTCAAATTTGTTTAATTAGTATGGTAATTTCATTCAGATTATTTCATTTGATGAGGAAAACTTCAGAAGATCACTTGATGGTTTAGATTATAAATTTACCTTTAATGATTCTTTAATGTTTACAAGGAGATAAGAAACTACAGTAAGTGTTGTCCCGACATATTACCACGAGCCTCGAGCTCTATCTCTGGGATTTGTGAGTTTGAATTCCATGTGGTGCAGTTGCCAGGTACTGGACAAAGATTTTTCTCCAAGTACTCCAACTTTCACCCACCACATAAACCTGTCACGTTCTTATATGCCCCTATCTGTTAATAGGATGTTACACCAGTAAAATAAAACCTGACTTAAGAATACTCGGACAACTTTAAGTTTTACCTTGGTTCGGCCAACTTTGAGTTAACAAAGATGGGTAGTATTGGAAACAATAAGTCTTACTTTCCTAAATACCAAGCAATAAGCTGACACATAGATTAACACATTGATAGTCTTGGTATATGATATGGAAGCTAAAAATTCTAGGATCCACATTTCTTCCATCGTTACGGGACAGAAAATCCTGTCAATTAGTCATGGATATTAGGCTAGATTAACAGATAATGCTATGCTTGCTGGAAGATTAAAGCCTGTCATTCAGATGATAAAATTAGCCCTGCCTTTGTAGCTCTGAAGTAAACTGTATTTTCACTATTTCAAATTACATTCCACACGCCTCCAATCTTCTACCAGTCCTGTTTTTCTATACGGTGACAATTCAGACTGTTTGTTCCTATAGAAACCATGCATGATAAATGCTTGCTAATTTGCAACATTTGGCTTTTATTCACCTCCTGAATCTCATACATCCTTAAATGGCAATGAGTGTCATAGAATAGAAAACAAAAACAAACAAATAAAACCTCATTTAGGTTTTGATTATAACATGATTATATATATAATGATAATATTGTGATGAATATTTGTTTTGTTATAACCAGGCGAGGTTTTAATTTGAAGTTGATTCTGCATATATTATAGCTAGTGGCTATATATTTCACTAATACCATAGGAGAGGTCCATTATAGGAGTGACCTTCAAGGCCATAACCACATCAGCACAGACCAGTTTGTTTGTCAGTTTGCAGACAAATGGTTAGGACACCTAGCTACTATACTATGTATTTTGTAGAGGTGAGATTCTTTGCAGAATATTGGTTGTATTTGTAACATTGATCGTGAATCCTTACAAATCAATGGCGTTCTTTGAAATCTAAAGGTAATAGACTTTATTTAAATAACTTGTTGTAGCAGTACGGAAAATAAATTAGTTTCGATTGTTTAGCTTCCAGTAGGGTTAATCAAGAATGATTTCGTCGAATCATTAGCAAAGGATTAAACAAAGATCATGAATTTTAGCTTCAGATTACAATTGTGTAAATTGTGAGATTTTGGAAAAAGGTTCTTCCACAGAAAGCAATTAATATTGTCAGTCTTCCTAATTGATATCATTGTTGTAATTATACATTTCTCTGTTGCCATGGTGATCTGTGACAAAAATAGAAAAGAAAAATGCAGTCGCTTAACTTTGGTAGTTCCCACTGGTAACTGTATGGGCTTTGCCTGTGTCTTTGGTGACATGCTTCAGTGAGATAGCACTATAAAAAAGGGGGCAAAAGTTTGGCTATCACAAAGAGACACAAAACAAACATACGGCAGGCTTCCAAAACATGCACACACTTCATACATGGAACACACTGCATACACAGGAGGCCGTCCTTAAATGATCCTGACTGTTTAAAGGACATTCATTTAACCAGCCAACTAACCAGCCAACCATACTGAACATATGGAAAAGAAGGATGCACTCAGTGTATAGTGGACAGAACTTGATAGCGATATTCTACTTCAATATGTAATATATATCTATGGCTATTACACAATCTCTAACATTATAACTATCAATCCTAAGGTAAATATTCCCTTGACTAGATCTTGTGACTGAACTTACCCCGTAAACACTGTCTGATGTCAACTTCTTATTGTAATATTTATGTAATCACAGTCCTTCCTGAATTAACAATGTTTCTCAAAGCCTTCGTAACACAGCTTCTACAGATTAATTATTGATATGGATTTATGAAAGACTATTCTGAGAGAACGATGCAACTTTGAGCATAAACAAACAACTTGATTTACAATAAACTTGTATACTGACAAGAGCAGATAACTCCATAAATTACAAAGATGGTAAATGTTCAAGCAGTCATGAAAAGGCAATTCAATAGAGGACATTTCGTATTTATTCAAACCAATCTTTATTTTTTTTTTGCCTAACTTAGAGGGACCTTGATATTAATGTCTGTAACTACCTATATTTTCAGAACAATTGGTTGAGACTTCAAAGGGAGACTATTTCAGTAAAGGGAGATAATTTTACTCAAGCACACATGTGCTATTATAGTACATATTTAAAGGGAACTTTTCACTTAAAGAAGTTTTAAAACCAAACAAGGGTCAGCATTTTAATATCAGAATTGAGGTCCTGTTTTTCCTTGTTGATCAAATTGTCAAACTGGTATTGTTCTGATAAGATTTTGTATGCTGTTTTCACAGTCTTCATGAACACTCGGATAACAGCCTAAGAGGAGTTACTGTCTCATGAGATAATATCTTCACCCCTGAAGACACATTTAGACTCTTCTAAATCAAAGACTAGACCAGTCCATAATGAAATTTCAGGGGTGAATGAGTTGTAGTAAGACTCTACTCTATTGTTTGACTTATGAATTTTAATGGAAACAGAAAAAGCTGAATGGACTACAAAAATCAAAACAGCTATAGCTGTTAAACTTTGTCTGTGTCGTGTAGCATAAAATCAGAACACCAAAAAAATGTTAATAAAACGTTACTATGTAAGTTCTTAACGCTACTTTGAAACTCCCTCGACACAACTCTCCCTCTCATCCACATATCGCCATCAATAAAATCTGTAATGGCTTCCGTGACAAAAGTGTACTTTGAGTTTGATTATAGAAGCCTACATGAAGCCGTCACCGTTCACAAGGGGTTTGACAGTTTTATGGAGCCGAAAACAAGAGAAGTTGCTTCCCTTTGAGATATGTCTTTCATTTGAAGTTTGTTGATGGTAACTCAGAGCTGACTTGTGGTGTTGTAAAATACTGTACTTTTATTTTGTAACTTGTCACTGAAAGTAATGTTAGATATGGTGGTGATAGGTTGGATATCTCTAGCATTTACCACATCAATGGATTTGACATAAACAATTGTACAATAAACCTATTGTACAGTAACACATCAAAAAGACAATTAATAGCCCCACCTGTAATTTGCAACAACATGATTTCGATGTTTAATGGATGGAAATTGTTAACAGAATGTGTTTTTTGTAGCAACTACATTTTTAATCTATTATCAATGAAACTTAATTTCCAAAAGAGAAAATTTAGTTGTGTAAAATATAAGTACCATATATCTGACCTTGTAAATGCCCCTGTCCATGTAAGCTCCCTTCTTCCCTTTTTGAAGCCCCAATATCACATACCTCAAAGTGAATGTAAGCTGAAAATATGACAACCAACAGTTTAATTAAGGATTTCTTTTGCAAATGATTGATGGCTTACTTTGTGCATTAATTGTTTTTGTGAAAGGGTAGCCCACATTTGGTCTTATTAGCGCCCCCTTATTTCCTTTAATTACATGAGCGCCTTGGATGCTTATTAGGTCAAATATAGTATGTCAGCGTCATTGTCTATGTCAACAATATTGGGCCGTTGTCTGGTCAGCAAAGTGTTTCTATGTGGTAACCATCTAAAATGATTTTTCATACTCGCTTCCCTTATAAATTTGCTTGCTTGGGATTACTTTTCAGGTCTGAAACTGAAAGCTATGATCATGTTTACTAAGAATTGAAAATAAATTTCTTTGCAAATTTTCAAATTCATTTTGTCGGATTAAGCATATTTATTTCTTCCCCTTTCCTGAAAATGCTGGCTTTGAGGTCAATGAAAAGTCAAGTCATTGTTACTTAAAATGAAAATAAAAACTGTAACCACACAATCAAAAGTTTGCTTTCATCTGGACCTCTATGGAGATCTTAATTATTTGCTTTAATTTTT
Source organism: Argopecten irradians (assembly GCF_041381155.1). Taxonomy (NCBI): domain Eukaryota; kingdom Metazoa; phylum Mollusca; class Bivalvia; order Pectinida; family Pectinidae; genus Argopecten; species Argopecten irradians. The sequence goes on from NC_091139.1 coordinate 24,329,359, forward strand.
TGAAAAGATTGATAAAAAAAATAGAATTAGGTTTCATTCTTTCAAAACCTTTTATTATGATACTCAAACAAAAATGAAAATAGATTTGTTTGATTAAGAATATTTTATTTGTGCTCAACAGAGAGTGCCCAAAGATTTGTGAGGAATGTCTTCTTTTTCTGTGTTCAACATCACTTAATCACATTAATATGGCAAGTTTTCATATGAGAAATGGCTATCATTAATTGTGTTCTCGCCTACACTTGGAATCAGATTACAGGAAATAGTTTTGGTATAGGGTATTAGTGGTGTGAGCTATCAGCTAATTACTTGACATTACACCTTTAGGAAATTGATGTGAGAGAAATTTCAATGTCAGCTATAATAAATAACGTTAGGTAATTGACTCTTTAAAGAAATTAATTTGTCCATGTTCCATTTGTCCTTCAACAGTAGAACTATTCAAGCTTCCATTTGTCCTTCAGCAGTAGAACTGTTCATGCTTCCATTTGTCCTTAAGACCTATTCAAGCTTTCATTTGTCCTTCAGCAATAGAACTATATTCATGCTTCCATTTGTCCTTAAGCACCTATTCAAGCTTCCATTTGCCATTCAGCAGTAGAACTATTTAAGCTTCCATTTGTCCTTAAGCACCTATTCAAGCTTCCATTTCCCTTCATCAGTAGAACTGTTCAAGCTTCGATTTGTCCTTCATCAGTAGAACTATTCAAGCTTCGATTTGTCCTTCATCAGTAGAACTATTCAAGCTTCCATATGTACTTCATCAGTAGAACTGTTCAAGCTTCGATTTGTCCTTCATCAGTAGAACTATTCAAGCTTCCATTTGTCCTTCATCAGTAGAACTATTCAAGCTTCCATTTGTCCTTCATCAGTAGAACTATTCAAGCTTCCATTTGTCCTTCATCAGTAGAACTATTCAAGCTTCCATTTGTCCTTCATCAGTAGAACTATTCAAGCTTCGATTTGTCCTTCATCAGTAGAACTATTCAAGCTTCGATTTGTCCTTCATCAGTAGAACTATTCAAGCTTCCATATGTCCTTCATCAGTAGAACTATTCAAGCTTCCATTTGTCCTTCATCAGTAGAACTATTCAAGCTTTCTTTTGTCCTTCATCAGTAGAACTATTCAAGCTTCCATATGTACTTCATCAGTAGAATTGTTCAAGCTTCGATTTGTCCTTCATCAGTAGAACTATTCAAGCTTCCATTTGTCCTTCATCAGTAGAACTATTCAAGCTTCCATTTGTCCTTCATCAGTAGAACTATTCAAGCTTCCATTTGTCCTTCATCAGTAGAACTATTCAAGCTTCCATTTGTCCTTCATCAGTAGAACTATTCAAGCTTTCTTTTGTCCTTCATCAGTAGAACTATTCAAGCTTCCATATGTACTTCATCAGTAGAACTGTTCAAGCTTCGATTTGTCCTTCATCAGTAGAACTATTCAAGCTTCCATTTGTCCTTCATCAGTAGAACTATTCATGCTTCCATTTGTCCTTCATCAGTAGAACTATTCAAGCTTCCATATGTCTTCATCAGTAGAACTTTTCAAGCTTCATTTGTCTTCATCAGTAGAACTATTCAAGCTTCCATTTGTCCTTCATCAGTAGAACTATTCAAGCTTCCATATGTCCTTCATCAGTAGAACTATTAAGCTTCCATTTGTCCTTCATCAGTAGAACTATTCAAGCTTCCATATGTACTTCATCAGAAGAACTGTTCAAGCTTCGATTTGTCCTTCATCAGTAGAACTATTCAAGCTTCCATATGTACTTCATCAGTAGAACTGTTCAAGCTTCGATTTTGTCCTTCATCAGTAGAACTTTTCAAGCTTCGATTTGTCCTTCATCAGTAGAACTATTCAAGCTTCGATTTGTCCTTCATCAGTAGAACTATTCAAGCTTCCATTTGTCTTTCAGCAGTAGAACTATTCAAGCTTCGATTTTTCCTTCATCAGTAGAACTATTCAAGCTTCGATTTGTCCTTCATCAGTAGAACTATTCAAGCTTCGATTTGTCCTTCATCAGTAGAACTATTCAAGCTTTGATTTGTCCTTCATCAGTAGAACTATTTAAGCTTTGATTTGTCCTTCATCAGTAGAACTATTCAAGCTTCCATTTGTCCTTCAGCAGTAGAACTATTCAAGCTATTCGTTTTTTTCCTTCATCAGTAGAACTATTCAAGCTTCCATATGTACTTCATCAGTAGAACTATTCAAGCTTCCATTTGTCCTTCATCAGTAGAACTATTCAAGCTTCCATATGTACTTCATCAGTAGAACTATTCAAGCTTCGATTTGTCCTTCATCAGTAGAACTATTCAAGCTTCGATTTGTCCTTCATCAGTAGAACTATTCAAGCTTCCATATGTACTTCATCAGTAGAACTATTCAAGCTTCGATTTGTCCTTCATCAGTAGAACTTTTCAAGCTTCCATTTGTCCTTCATCAGTAGAACTATTCAAGCTTCGATTTTTCCTTCATCAGTAGAACTATTCAAGCTTCCTCATGCCATGTTGTATTGCATGGTGTTCGAACTGATACCTGTACAAGTGAAAAAGATCCTTAATGCAGGTTAGATCTGTTGTGTCTATTTACATTTTATTGTAGTAAAACAAATTAATGAAAGACTTTACAGATATAACTGTTGTTTCTATGGTATTTCATTTGACTAATTCTGCCATATTTCACATGCAGAAAATTAAGTGTAATTTGTTCACTGGCTCAGAGTGCATTTGGGACCAATATGGCTAAGAAGACAAACATGGAACTTCCTTTGGGAGGGCGTTGTCTTCTCGCCCACATTCTGTAGAACATAGCCGATATAATCGACTTTAACGCCTTACGGCATGGTGTTTGTTACATTATAGGAATGAAATTATCGGTAGCTTACATAATTGCAAAAGTACATGGAGGCTCTAATATCAATATTAGATTGTAAAACAATGAACTTAAACCTGTTTCTAGACTTTGAGAACTCTTTAGGATCCTTTGTACATGGCTCTTCAAGTAATTGAATAATTCAGTAAATAGATATATATTGACTGTATGTATTCAATAACGACCTAAAGGCCAACTAATCTCTTATTTGATTTTAATATTATATTTGATTATTGCAAGGCAATCGAACAATGTGTTTAAAATCAATTTAAATGAAGAGCAACAGTCTTCAGCAGTTTTATTTCCAAGCATAGACCTGCATTGTACAAGTCATAGGCTTATCGTATAGGCTTATCGTCACACAGACATGCACATATATATATACATTGGCTTATTACTATAGACACTGCACTAAAAGCATCCATATGTTAATTAACAGGAATTAGGTGATAATCATATTATGATCTGACTCTATCATGAGCTTTGATTACCAAGTAATGGAATATCAGTATAAGGCATTGATTTCCTTCCAAACTTAGGCTTATTATCAGACAGGGGCTTATTACCAGACATGGACTTATTACCAGGTATGGGCTTATTACCAGACATGGGCTTATTATATGATATGGACATATTACCAGACATGCCCTTATTGTTAGACAGGGCCTTATTACCAGACATGGACTTATTACCAGGTATGGGCTTATTATCAGACAGGGGCTTATTACCAGACATGGACTTATTACCAGGTATGGGCTTATTATCAGACAGGGGCTTATTACCAGACATGGACTTATTACCAGGTATGGGCTTATTATCAGACATGGACTTATTATCAGACATGGGCTTATTACCAGGTATGGGCTTATTACCAGACATGGGCTTATTACCAGGTATGGGCTTATTACCAGACATGGGCTTATTATATGATATGGACATATTACCAGACATGCCCTTATTGTTTGACATGGGCTTATTATCAGACAGGGGCTTATTACCAGACATGGACTTATTACCAGGTATGGGCTTATTACCAGACATGGGCTTATTATATGATATGGACATATTACCAGACATGACCTTATTGTTTGACATGGACTTATTACCAGGTATGGGCTTATTACCAGGCATGGGTTTATTACCAGGCATGGGCTTATTACCAGGCATGGGACCTTATTATATGATATGGACATATTACCAGACATGACATGGCTTATTGTTTGACATGGGCTTATTACCAGACATGGGCTTATTATTTGATATGGACATATTACCAGACATGACCTTATTGTTTGACATGGGCTTATTACCAGGCATGGGCTTATTATATGATATGGACATATTACCAGACATGGACTTATTACCAGGTATGGGCTTATTACCAGACATGGGCTTATTATATGATATGGACATATTACCAGACATGCCCTTATTGTTTGACATGGGCTTATTACCAGGCATGGGCTTATATCGGGCATGGGCTTATTAACAGGCATGGGCTTATCATCAGACATGGGCTTATTATATTACATGAACTTATTACCACACATGGCTGTATTACCAGACTCGGCAACAATTGCCAGACATGGGTTTCTTTACAAGCCAGTATAAATTGGCCTCTTGGACAAAAGTTCTAGCTTCTCTTGTGATTTCACTAAACACTCAGTTTTAGAAATCTTCATGAAATCTCATATCGAAGGAACAAGTTACCTTTTATTTTTATTGATAACAAGAATCTATATTTTGAAATTATTTGTTACAAAAGTTCAGCTGAGGCAGCCATTTTTATCATGTTGTCCTTGAATCATGACACTATGTCAGTCTCTAAATGCAAAACAATTCTGAATGGTTTTGTTAGATTTTTGATTTTTTTAGATCATGCCATGAAAATTTGATTTTGTGATAGTTCCTGAAAGATGCACATGATTTCAGTGATTGTACGTTCCTGGAAATTGATCTTCCTATCATTGAAGCTGTATTTCCAGTAGTAATTCTGCATTCAAAGTAAGACTGCATTCACAACATTTTAATGTACTGTAAATATTGATCGATGCTGTCTAAGTCATATGTTCGTTCACAAAGGTAGAATTTACAAATAAACATGTTCTGAGGAAAAAAGTATCACAACTGTGTAAATGTGGTTATATGACGTAAGATATCCATTGACAAATTTTTTTGTCTGCCTGTTTCATAATAAAACTTGGCGAGATTTTTGGCTACAAGCCTGAGTTGTCTATTGATTAGTACGGTATGGGACAGTCAGATGAGAGTAAGGTGTTGGTGCTGTCATGTGCGAGGTATATATTACCAAGTTCTTGTGCGAGCACCTATAGGTGAGGCAGTTTCCCTGTGACTCAATGAGATTACTTGTGTTGTTACGAAGCCGAGCGGCCATTATACGGGAATGCTGGTATAGTTCCTAATTGAATAACTTTATAATTACATTTTCTTCGGGAACACTTTTGCACCGCTGTATTTTTACGTCATCATTCGTACAAAAAACAAATCCAGTTCTGTCGTCAATCTCACCAAAGTCGATTCCACAGAACAATGTAGAATGGTTTATTTTCGTGTGTGAAGTCAATTACGTCATGCATGTTATAATACAGTCGTTGACGGACTGTCCAATTACTTGTTAACATTTTGGGTTTTGAGGAAAATTCAAAGAATAAAAAACTAATGACATCACTATTTGCATGAAGGATATTGTCCAAATCTGCATTAAATGAGGATTTTAATATGAACTTTTTCCATGGTTGTTCGCCTGCTCTGTGTTTCTCGTAATTTGGATAGATATTTTTAGAATTAAGAAACTGATGTTTGATGTATGTATGTATACAGGCTGCATGCCCATCAGACACCCAACAGAATTTTCTTTAGAGACAAGTTCTTACTGTTTCAAAGAAGCTCGATAACATATCACCCTAAAATTATTCCTTTTAATCAGTCAAAGTCATTGCACAATTGAAGAATATCTGAAAAATGCAATTATGTAATTATTATTGCAAACTTGAGGATTGCATAGAAAATGTGTTTGGATGGAACAGGTGTTGATATAATTGAAATAAAGATCCGAGTCTGCCATCCCATTTATGGATTTGTAGATGACATTTAGCTAGTTTGATTGTAACTCTATACAGCTTGCGATATGACCTTAACATCACCATAGCTATAGTGTATCAGTGTTTTTACAGCTTCAGTGTAACTCCCTTCACCGACCATTCACGGAAGTTTTACGATTCGATGGGTTCATTACTATCTCCCACAGACTGCAGACCGATAACTATATGCATTTTTTTAGCTCAGCTGGCCCGAAGGGCCGGTGAGCTTATGTCATAAGGCGGCGTCTGTCGTCCGTCGTCCGTCCGTCAACATTTCCTTTAAATCGCTACTAGTCATAGAGTTCTGCATGGATTGTAACCAAATTTGGCCACAAACATCCTTGGGGGAAGGGGAACAGAACTTGTATAAATTTTGGCTCTGACCCCCCGGTGGCAGGAGGGGCGGGGCCCAATAGGGGAAATAGAGGTAAATCCTATAAATCGCTACTTGTCCTAGAGTTCTGCATGGATTGTAACCAAATTTGGCCACAAACATCCTTGGGGGAAGGGGAACAGAACTTGTATAAATTTTGGCTCTGACCCCCCGGGGGCAGGAGGGGCGGGGCCCAATAGGGGAAATAGAGGTAAATCCTATAAATCGCTACTTGTCCTAGAGTTCTGCATGGATTGTAACCAAATTTGGCCACAAACATCCTTGGGGGAAGGGGAACAGAACTTGTATAAATTTTGGCTCTGACCCCCCAGGGGCAGGAGGGGCGGGGCCCAATAGGTGAAATAGAGGTAAATCCTATAAATCGCTACTTGTCCTAGAGTTCTGCATGGATTGTAACCAAATTTGGCCACAAACATCCTTGGGGGAAGGGGGAAAGAACTTGTATAAATTTTGGCTCTTACCCCCTGGGGGCAGGAGGGGCGGGGCCCAATAGGGGAAATAGAGGTAAATCCTATAAAACGCTACTTGTCCTAGAGTTCTGCATGGATTGTAACCAAATTTGGCCACAAACTTGTATAAATTTTGGCTCTGACCCCCCTGGGGGCAGGAGGGTGGGGCCCAATAGGGAAATAAGAGGTAAATATTCAAATTCCTTCAGAAAAGAAACAATGAACCTGTATTCAGAACATGACTTGACATTACAAACCAGGTGAGCGATACAGGCCCTCTGGGCCTCTTGAATTTTTTTGGGCTTGACTATAAATGTATAAGGACAATATCAAAAATAGGTATGGCTGGCACCATTGATGGTTCTACTTACTAAATGAGTCTAAGTTTCCAGTTGGGTTAATTTCAATAGAGGGTGTATGACGTAGATGTTGAGGTGACATTAACAGTCAAGTACATAGATTAAAACCAAGAGTACAGGACATGGGGAAAATTTGGCGAGGGAAATGTTTCAGGTCATAGGTGAAGGGTTCCAACGGGAAGTCAAGGACAGTTACTAATGGGAAATCTAGGTCAAGGACATCAAGGGAAGATTATATGGCATAGGCTAAAGTTGTCAATTTGATGGCCATAGGAATGTTGCCAATCTAGAGGGAAAAGTCAAGGTCATAATTTGAAGCTGGCAAGTCAATGACAAGGATATAGTGGAAGTTGCCAAGGGGATGGTCAAGGTCATATAGCTGTTGAAATTACATTGATTTAGTACTAAGAATTAGAAAAGGACAACTGTGTGGATATGGATCAATGTAGGATTTAAGATCAGTTAAAAGAACATGGAAGTGATGAACAGAGCAGGGTAATTAAATGACAGGCAAATATGGGTGTATCTTTGTGTAATGGTGCAGAAGGCAGAGACTGCAATGAAAGATGACAAAACCTGAGAAACTAGGAGCTACTGTCATGGAAAAATGAATGAGACAATAGTAGCAAATAAGGTTTACCAGCATTTGTTTTATTTCAAAGTTTTTCCACTTTGAATCTTTATATATAACTTGACATTGATGAAATAAGCGGGCTTTAGAAATTAAATTCTGCAATAATGGTAAAGATCGACATCTGCTGGTACAGTAGTGGTTTTGCTGAAGTAATTAAAGTCCTTAATAGTAGGAAGAACTTGTACTAAAATTAGTTCTATGAATATGTATGTATAGGAGTAAATCTTCATTTCTAATTTGAACTGAGAAATTATGGGTTTGGGTTTATTCTGTTTTGCATACTATTATTGACCAATATGTCATTTAAGATTGAGGAGGTGAAAGAGTACCCAGAGAAAAACCGCCAACTCCATGGTCAGTACCTGATAAATGGCTTTAAAGAAGAACTTACAATTGGCACAAATCCACAGAATCATTGATGTACATAACTAAACTAAATAAGTGTAGGTTATTGAGACAGGGTTTTCTCGTTTATCAAAAGTAGACATATTAGTTCAAAATTGGCTTTAAACAAGTGACTTGTCAGTAATAAGTATTCTTTGTTTTATTTATTGGAGAGGATAAAAAGAAACAATTTGGGAAACAAGTCCCCTAAGCACATGTGCAGAGAAACCCTATTTATTCCTCTACTAGCTTAGGCCTTGTGATTGCCTTAAGTATGGAGAAACCCTATTTATTCCTCTACTAGTTCAGGCCTTGTGATGTCACACCCTGCAATTGTCTGTTACAATGCATTAGGTACAATGATAATTACAAACGGTATCTCCTTTTTCAACATCAGCCACCCCCTACTCAGTTGACTATAATTGTGGGCCCAAGGGCTTATTTTGTTAGATAAATGAGTCCAACTAGTCAACCTTTCCCAGTGTCGCACAGGTCAGATTTATTGAACCATTTTCACTGATCCTGGCTTTGTGTCGCTTGCTGTATTTGTATTTCTGTCCATTCTCTTCAAAAACCTGTCCAAAATCTTGAACAAATTTGGTCTTTTAAAGGTATTATACTGCTTTCTCCTTCAGATTTGGGAGAATGAAATAATTTGTGGTAGATGCTATTCCATAGAAATGTTATCAGCATTTCAATCACCAAATATATTTCAAAACCAATAAGCTGACAGTTTTGAAAACTGTTGATGTTTAATTATCAAAGAAAGTAATTAGTATGCCTTTGTTTCATTAGATCTGATAGTATCTAACATTCTCAATGAACCAAAACACGACTTTGCTCAGGTGCAACTGATTAGCACGACCATTTTGATTAAGTACCTGAATTATTATTAACCTTAGGTTAGACCAGCTAAGAAAATCCTCTCTGCAGGCAGAATCTATACATCTTCATAGATCTTTATGTCTGTTAAATGTGTTGAACCTGTGTAAAAATATTGATGTCTTTAGCACACAATGTAACACCAATAGATGTGTAACAGGAGAAATAAGTGGACAGACCCGGGTTTGAACCCAGGACTTCTAAACATTAGCCGGATACTTTAGTAATTGAGTGACCTGTGGTCATCAAATCCCCTTGCCAAGTTTACTTGTACTACAAAGGTTTGCAAGTTTGTAAAAGGAAATTGAAGGAGAAAATGACGCCAACATGTAAAAATATCACCAATTAAAAGAAACAACATTCTGATGAACAATTGTCTTCGTCTAACCTTTCCGTGTGTTTCTTCTGTAGTTCAGATATTACCATTCTGATGTTGAAAGCACCAGTTATTCTAAAAGTGAAATAATGAAATTTGTTAATGTGTAGTGTTTAACCTTTTGGAACAGTTTCATCACTCTAACACGAGTGGGCTGTATTTGTGTATTGGGTTGTGAATGACTATACGATGACACCCAGAACCAATTCCTCTCGCCTACGCGCTGCGTCATTGAGACTATGGCCCTAGGACAGACATGTGCTATATTGTCTACTCTTGCACGTCTATACCTTGTGTTTTCGGCAGACAGACAATGCCTCGTACAAGTCCGTAATATTGTTAAGAGTAGCCAATCAAGGTGGCCCATGACAGTTACAAAGAGAGGACCGGAGGTATTTCTGTCCTCAAAACCCACACTCTTACAACTGGTTTGTGTTGTAGCTGTGATGTACAATATTTGTAGACTGACGTTGGACATTTTTCTATGGTACATACCTAATTAAACTTGTTTCTTGTTTCCTTATACAATCACCATATACTATTTGATATCTTGACCTTTGTTACCCTATTCACCCCTCAAGACACATTTAGATTCTTCTAGTTCAAAGGCTGGAATAGTCCACTTTGAAATATTAGGGGTGAATGAATTAAAGTCTATTCTTGTTTGGGGTTTTTCTATTTTAGATAGAAGTTATAGTGCTTGTAAGTAATGTTAGGACATTTTTTTGTTCATTAGCTCGCCTATTCGAAGAATAGGGGGGGAGCTAATGTTGTCACCCCGGCGTCGGCGTCAGCGTTGGCGTCCCATTTCACGTTAAAGTTTTTGAGCAAGTTTCTGTTTCGTCAATTGTTTAAGCTTAAGTCATCATAAATGTTTATGATTTTATTTTCCTAATGTGTATGGATGCTGAACGTGATAATACAACCAATTTGGGGCCCTTTAGGGGGTTTTTGAGTCTGTTAATTTGTCATATTTCCATGTTAAAGTTTTTGAGCAAGTTTCTATTTTGTCAATTGTTTAAGCATAAGTCATCATAAATGTTTATGATTTTATTTTCCTAATGTGTATGGATGCTGAACGTGATAATACAACCAATTTGGGGCCCTTTAGGGGTTTTTGAGTCTGTTAATTTGTCATATTTCCATGTTAAAGTTTTTGAGCAAGTTTCTATTTTGTCAATTGTTTAAGCATAAGTCATCATAAATGTTTATGATTTTATTTTCCTAATGTGTATGGATGCTGAACGTGATAATACAACCAATTTGGGGCCCTTTAGGGGTTTTTGAGTCTGTTAATTTGTCATATTTCCATGTTAAAGTTTTTGAGCAAGTTTCTATTTTGTCAATTGTTTAAGCATAAGTCTTCATAAATGTTTATGATTTTATTTTCCTAATGTGTATGGATGCTGAACGTGATAATACAACCAATTTGGGGCCCTTTAGGGGGTTTTTGAGTCTGTTAATTTGTCATATTTCCATGTTTAAATAGTAAATACTTGAACATCAACTTCTTCTGAATAGGCGAGCTTTGCTGTTCTCCAACAGCTCTTGTTTGTTCATTGCAGTCATGGTCTTGGAAAGCCCATATGATTAATTACATTTTGTCATATTCATATTAGAAAAAAAGAATTTCAAGTTGAACTTTTGCTCCAAAGAAGAAGGCTCTGGGTTCTCTCCCCTGATCCAGACACACCGTGTCCAAAAGTACTAGTTTCTGCTACTGCTTAGCGTTCAGCATTAAGGGAGTGGGACGAGTGGTTAGCCCATATTGTCAGTATAATGTGACTGGTTGTTGCTCTGTCTTTTGAAACATACTTCATTCAGTGAGATAGCACTATAAAAAGGACCAGAGTTACAAAATCACAAAGAGACACAACATGAATATACTGCAGCCTCCCAAAACGTACAGACTTTCACACATTCAATACTTGGTAGGCCATCCTTTAATGACCTTAGCTGTAAATAGGACATTAAGCCCGAAAGCCAAAGCAAACTTCACCATGTAACTTTATCCTAGTCATGCTTGTACAATTATAACCTTGAATCAATTTAAGCATTAATTGTTTAATTGTAGTTCCTCTATGTGAAGTAGATCAAAGCCTGCATATGATATTTAAGTTTTACTATTGTGTATCAAGGGAATACCAAAATTAGCAATATGGGCTTAATTGTTTCAATCATGGGCCATTTTGTTCAAAAAAGTTAAAGGGAAAACTTTCTCAATCAAACTTCAGTCAATATTAGCTTCTAAAAAGGAGTATTTTTGTGATATGAAAGATTTTACGATCCATGCTTCTCATCTTGCTACAGCAACAGGTTCAGAGTTTGAAAGGATGATTGGCATCTGTAGCCAGCAGTTACATCACAATTTCAGTAACAATGGCACCCATTCAGGATAATTCTGTTGTTATACCCAATATCTATTGGAAAAGAGTTAAAAAGATTCCTTGAAGCAGCGTGTGATGAAGATGAAGCGCTGTTATATGAAGTTTGTTGGTGTGAAGTCAAGCAGACGACACTGGCTGTGATCACTCCCACTTCCTCCTCAAGGCTGATACTTTGTTTGCCTTTGTCCCTTGATTAGTGTTAGCAGAAGCATGTCTCCTGAGATTATGGTTATTGGCAATAATGAAAAATTCCTCTGCCAATATGGCCGATATATTGTGTTTGAACACCTGATTATACATAGGCTTGTCACTATCAGGTATAAAAGAACGAAGGTCAAGGCAAACACAATCTACTAAATGTTGTTGTTAGCAGATCATAATGACCAAGAGTTGAATTTTTTTATTCCATTGTATTTGCATAACATACATTTATTTTAGAGAGAAAATGTTTCCAAGGATATACTAATTAAAGACAATGTTTATTTTGCTGAAAGATAAGTGTATTTTGCCAGAAGATGCCTGGAGTTTCAATGGTACTGATTTAGAAACATTATTGGAAAAAATCTGTTATAGCTTTGATGTTTATGAGGGATAAAGCTCAGGTATTTTTTTTGTTTTGGTGGTGTTTATTTTACATCCCTTTAGGAGTTTTAGGAGGTAAGAAAAGCAGATTATCTGGTGACAGATCACTGATCTTCAATCAGAACCTGGAATCTGCCTCACATGGAGCTCCAACTAGAAACTTTTAAGATCGAGTGCTAGTGGTGAAACACACCTTAACCACTAGGCCACCACAACCCACTTATTCAATCTATTGATAAATTGCATATCAGAATCAAAATTCAATTGTAGGAGAACTGTAATATTTCACGAATTCTTTACAAATTGTTATAAATCTAATGTTGAATGTGATAAATAGCACATTCCTGGAGCTCTACACACGATGAAGGCTTACAGAGAAAACATCGTTAAGATCAACAACGGATGTATTCACCGTAGGAGATGCTCTAGAGTAATTATGTTACTGCCGACTACATAAATTTTCTATGTCCAATTACATCATCGGTCACTGTAAAGCTGAGGTAATCTTATTAGTATTTGTTTAGGCCGCCCTATGAACTGTAATATCGATTTGAGACGATATAATTGGTATTGCACCTCTTGTTGAAACAAAACTCATAAATAGGCGGAGAAACTTCTTTACTTTTATCATTTGATATTTTTGTTTTATGTATAAGTATGTTATTTGTCAGGGGGAAACATATATACTTCAGATTTGAATTCCAAATAAAAGTCAGCTGAATGAAAAATAGAAATGTTTTAACTTCTCTAGTAAACTACTATGAATTATTTATATGTTTAGGTGATATCCTCCATCTTTACGATTGATTAAAAATGGTTACAAAACATTTAGTGTTCGCAATATACTTCCATTCAAAAGTAAGTACCCTATTCCAGGGAGGTAACTCAAAGATAAGGGATCCAGGTTCTTTGAGGATTTTAGAAGAAAGAGAATAATATAAAGATATTTTCTTTGAGTGTATTTCCTCCCAACATTCAAACAAGATCTTTTAACAGGTGGTTTGAAATTGTTTTAAGTTGAAAAAATGTCTATTTATTAGTACTCATATGACTATTGAAAACACATATTTGTGGGTTTTTTTAAACAATAGGCTAAAAACACCAAATGAATGTGGAGATATCCTTAAATTGGTGTTGTAAAAAGGGCATACAGAGAAAACAAGTGTAAATTCTACAGAGTTAAATTTGTACTTGGTCTGTTACATTTTCAGTCTAAGTCATGGATTACCCATTTATATCCATAGGTGCTGTCGATGACGTCAACTGAAAACAATAGTCGGGATTGATTAATTTTCTCGCATGAGCTGGTAATGGAAGGAAATTGCATGAAAAATTGGCCCCATCAACTTAGCGCTTAAGGCCTGCAGTGAAAAATGCCAATGTACCTTTTATTACTGTGTTGGCATCTAAAAATTATTATATTGCGTGCGTAGAAGAAAACAGCCCAATTTCACATCTCGTTGCTGTGGTTATGAACATCGGCAGGAAATGTAGCGTACAGCAATGTCTTCATTAGCACGAATGTGATTGGAGGTTTGATGCATCTACTGAATTCGTCGTCCTTTTCCCCGAAGTATCGCACAGTTATTTGTGATCAGAAAGTGATGAAATTGACGCTATAATACGTCATTGAGGATTATAGCTAATCCACTGTCAATTTCATTCAGTCTAGCGCCAATTTCTTATGTTGCTGTAAGACATTCTATAGGCAGCTTTGAGTGATACAATTTATTCAAGGTTTCTTTTTATCGTGACTGTAACTTAAATTTCGATAGATCATGTCATTTGAAACATGTTATTGAAGCGGTTGAGTGAGTAGTTATTTTGATCAATAGCAGTATATTTAACTGGTTATTTTTGAAGGCAACCCAGAAATTTTAGTAATAGCCAATAGAAATTTTGAGAATAAAAGCAATTGGTTACAGTTGACATGAGATATGACACTAAACCATTGTTAAAAACAAAACATTAACATGAATTAAAATTATCCTGGTGGGTCAAACTTACAGATTTGTTTATTAACATTGAAACTTGAAAATAGATGATTAAGTGGCAAATTATTGAACAGAAAAATGCAATGCATAAAAAATTGATTTTTGTTTTTAACCAAAGATGATATGATGATGAAATTAATTTTGATGGTGCCCAATTACTTTATTAAACCTATTGGCCAATATTGAGGGGAGTAATCCACTAGGGTTGTTATTTTGTAAGGATATGTGTCAGGCTTTGGTGAAGAAAGCCAGAGTGCCCTGAAATAAACCAAAACCAAAGCAATAGTCTCACTTAAGGTAGGTCCATACTTTTGAAAATCGCGCCAATTCATATGACGCTATACCAGAAGTTGCGGAGGTTGTTTTGAATTCCAGAATGGGTTCCGATACGCCACGACATCACACTTGGATATTTTTTCAATAGGTGAAAATTGTCTACATATAATATTGAATGTTTAAAATCATTAAATAAATCAAATAAAAGCAGTGAAGTGAAAATTATATGCTATCTCTGAGGTTTTTGCGGTCCCTGTTGTAAATGGGAATGGATTTTTACACACCGGAAGTGTCGTTCGTCGCTATAAATCATAAGACGGGACCCGGCCGGACCGAAATTCCGGAATTCTAAAAAAGTCGCGTACGGATTTCCTTTAAACACACAATTTGGAGAAAATCATAAAAACAAACAGACATAAACCAGATAAAATATCACAAAAACGTATGAACTGATGTGGAATGTTTTTTTGCGGCATGATTTTCAAAAAATAGTTAAATATAACCCATCTTAGCACTGGATGAAATGGGGGTAGGGTTGCGAGTTACAAACTTCAAGCTTACAAAATTGTGAAATTTTGATCGAGGACCCGTGTTTTTATATGATATTTGAAAAACATATTACCTTGGGCATATCATATACAAATATTGTGAAATTGACAAGGGTTTTTATTTCCTTTTTGGCCTATTCATTGATTTTTTACGGGCGAAAATATGGCAAAACATGATAATTACGTATAGAAACGGTCCTGGGAAATAACAAAAATTAGTTAGCATTAGTAAAAATAAAATAGTTTTGTATATTGTTCTATCGTAAGAAATTTAGGACAAAAATCAACAGGATCGAGACTACATTCACCCTAATATTACAGAAAACATAATATTATGAATTTTTCTATTTTCGGTCAGCAAATTTGCATGGATGGTAATATTTCAAGCTCAAATATCTCAAAAAGTAGTTCGAGAACACCCATTTATCTTTACAGATTTGAAATCTACATGAAAAATGCAAGAAAATAAGACCTGTTAGATAAAAATGACATGGGTTTTTCCAAAAGTATGGAGCTACCTTAAGTTTGAATTTATGAATTTTAGGAGCTATAGAGATAAAAAGAGCTCTTGATAGGATGTAAGGACACTTCAACATCTTATTCACCATTTAAAGCCCCCTTACACTAAGAGAGCTTATTCACCATTTAAAGCCCCTTAACACTGAGAGAGCTTATTCACCATTTAAAGCCCTTTTACACTGAGAGAGCTTATTCACCATTTAAAGCCATTTTACAATGAGAGCTTATTCACCATTAAAGCTCCTTAAAACTGAGAGAGCTTATTCACCACTTAAAGCCCCCTAACACTGAGATAACTTATTCACCATATAAAGCCCCCTACCACTGAGAGAGCTTATTCACCATTTTAAGCCCTTTTACACTGAGAGAGTTTATACACCATTTAAAGCCCCCTAACACTGAGAGAGCTTATTCATCATTTAAAGCCCCTTTACACTGAGAGAGCTTATTCACCATTTAAAGCCCCCTAACACTGAGAGAGCTTATTCACCACTTAAAGCCCCCTAACACTGAGAGAGCTTATACACCATTTAAAGCCCCCTAACACTGAGAGAGCTTATTCACCATTTAAAGCCCCTTAACACTGAGAGAGCTTATATACCATTTAAAGCCCCCTAACACTGAGAGACCTTATATACCATTTAAAGCCCTTTTCACTGAGAGAGCTAATTCACCATTTAAAGCCATTTTACACTGAGAGAGCTTATTCACCATTAAAGCTCCTTAACACCGAGAGAGCTTATATACCATTTAAAGCCCCCTAACACGGAGAGAGCTTATTCACTATTTGAAGCCCTTTTACACTGAGAGAGCTTATTCACCATTTAAAGCCATTTTACACTGAGAGAGCTTATTCACCAGCCCCATTGAAAGACACTGAGAGAGCTTATTCACCATTTAAAGCCCCCGAAACACTGAGAGAGTTTATACACCATTTAAAGCCCCCTAACACTGAGAGAGCTTATTCACCATTTAAAGCCCCTTAACACTGAGAGAGCTTATTCACCATTTAAAGCCCCCTAACACTGAGAGAGCTTATTCACCATTTAAAGCCCCCTAACACTGAGAGAGCTTATTCACCATTTAAAGCCCCCTAACACTGAGAGAGCTTATATACCATTTAAAGCCCCCTAACACTGAGAAATCATATTCACCATTTAAAGCCCCCTAACACTGAGAGAGCTTATTCACCATTTAAAGCCCCCTAACACTGAGAGAGCTTATTCACCATTTAAAGCCCCTTAACACTGAGAGAGCTTATATACCATTTAAAGCCCCCTAACACTGAGAGAGCTTATTCACCATTTAAAGCCCCATAAAACTGAGAGAGCTTATTCACCATATAAAGCCCCCTAACACTGAGAGAGCTTATTCACCATTTAGAGCCTCATAACACTGAAAGAGCTTATTCACCATTAAGCCCCCTAATACTGAGAGAACAAACATTTCTCATCAATTAAGTTACTTGGATTATTAAAGCATTGTAAACTGTGGTAATTGACCTACTTTTACATAAAGCTAGGAGATGTAACCATCATAAAAAGAGCCATACTAATTTTTGTGTTTATTGAAGAACAAGATTCAATGTTATTGTCAATATCCTAGGTCGGTCGGGCCGTTTCGAACCAGAAAGGAGTTATGTACCGAGAGAAATCACATTTAAGTTGTGAATGAGCATTGGGATGGAGAATTTATGGATCAAGTGTATTGTTTTTTATATTCGACGGAGGAATGCAACTTTGTCATATATTTTAGAGATTTGACTGAAAAATCAATCTCTGTTTAGTGGATTAAAACTAGGAAGAGAATTGTCGCTGATACTGATGGCAGCTTTAGGTTTTAGGCTCTGTGTAGCTGATTTAGGTGCCATCTTGTCTGATAGAAATTCTGAAAATGATAGTCTTGTATTGTTTCTGTGGTCTCCACAACTCAAATTGGTGACACTTTTTGGCCTGCTTGAAGGCATTGTACAGGATTTAGTAATACATTTTCTTAATTCAAACAAAGTTCCACCTTCATCCATATTTTTTTTGTGAAACATTGGCCTTATTAACTTGTAACTTAAAACAATCAAATACTTGAAAAAAGGTATGAATTTTAATTCATTAAGTATTATTTATGAGCATCCCTTGATGAAATAGATCATGGAATTTGTGACCAAAACCAACTACTATTTTTGTTCCTTTTTTACTTTAAGCTCCTTTGACACTTTTAACCTCCATTGACATCTTTGACCTTCTTTGAAGCCTTTGACCTTTTTGACCTCATTGACCTTTTGTGAATCCTTTGACATCCTTTGACACCCTTTAACCTTCTCGATGGGGTACATCATAGCAAGGATGGAGAGATTTCAAAATATGTAATTAGTATTATTTTGCCAAAATGTGTTTGCTTATATTACAAAAGCTAACATAGCTTGAAGGTAATACTAGGAATATAGATTTTGTTAGCTGTTTCATAAAGGTTGATTTGTGTAATGTCTGTATATATGAATACATTACACAGTCTTAAACACACAATCTGACCAACAGAATCCATCAAGATTGCCAATAATGTGCTGCTGGTACCTTTCAGTGGGTGCCATAAATATCAACAAATAGCTTTGGACTGTGATGTTTATGTAGAGGATGCTGGCCATGGTTTATTCCTTGGCTCTCGGATTATTCTGTAGCCTTGGACAAAACTGGGTTCACCCAGTGGAGGTAGAACCAACTATGTGCATGTCAGAGTATAAATATTTCACAGCCACTTCAATAAGTGGCGGAAAAGATGGATGCGGTTTTGATACGTGGAAATGAATTAGAAAATTATGGGTTCTTGTAGCTTCTGTTCTGAGCTCCAAGGTCTAAACAATCAATTTCACTAACTGATTAATTAGCCATTAGTTGAATTATCTGATGGCACTGATGACATCATAAGATGTCTGTGCTCGGGCAATATGGTCTAGGATCAATACGGGATGAAATAGATTAGCAATGATCAAGAATTAATTGTCGCAGTTTCATGTTCTTTAGATAAATATCACCGATACATGCTGTCTGCTGCAACTTGGTCGTCTCTCAATGATCAGTTTTACTATTGTTATGTAAATGCACCATTCATAATGAAGAGGAGGGCATGTAGTATTATTTATGTCTGTCTGTCCTGTTCTGTCATGGCGTGCCAGACAGACGTCCAAATTTCATATGAAAACTGTCGAGGCATAAATTTCATTTAGACATTTCTACCATTTGTAATTGTAATTATTCTGTTTTCAAATAAATATCTAATGATATAAAAGAATAATCAAATAGTTTTAAAAAATGGTTAAAAAAAATTGCTATATATGGACATAAGAGTAAGCTTAATGTTTTTTTCATTCCCATTTCAATATCAATATTTCATGGCGAGATCGCTGCTTTCATACATGTATATGTACTTAACTAAGCCTTGCAAGAGACAAGAGCTTAATTGATAATATTTTCAGTGGCATGTTTGGTATTTCAGAGCTGTATACATGTGCCATTATGCTGTAGATATTTATATACAGTTACATTGTTCTTTAAGTTTTATCATGCTATGTTTAATGCAGCTTGAGCTGTGTCCTTTTGTCTTCACAACAATTCCTGTGATAACCAATTAAATGCAATGTAAAGAGGATATTGTAAATGTTGGAATTTAATTTAAATTCTATACAGTTGGAACATGTATGTACAAGGAAATTACATTACTGTCACTATACCTTATCAATAGTGGGGGTGGGCATCTGGTGATGTTAGCTTTGTGCATTATGAATATATACAGCTACATGATCAGAGAGGGGGGAGGGGGGATAAACAGTGGGTTGGGGTGGATGTTGGGTGTTTGTGTTGTTTTTTGTTTGTTAAATAGAGATCTTAGGCAGATTTAGGAGTTGGAAGAAATTAAAAAATTAAGTCAGAGTACATGAAGAAAAGCAGTCAGACCTGCAATAAGTACCTGGCATATTGCTGAATATTGCTTGTCAAGTTGTGAGTGAGGTTCCAAACATGTTATGAGCATCACTCCAGAGCCTTTTAATTCAGTATTGAAATTATTTCAAATCTTAAGATAAAGACTCTGTTAAGAATATAAACTCTAAAATCAAGAGACACTTCAAATGGTAAATGTTCTGACTTCATGTGAATGGATCTGTTAACAATCTAGTATTTACAGACAATATTTCTTTAGCATTATAAAAAGCTGTAGAATTTCTGAAAACCAGATTTAATTGAGAACTGTTTTAAGGGTTTATGAGCCTTTAGCCTTAGTTTTGACAAATAACAAATTTGTTTGAAGGCTGGCTTGAAGAATTCAATGACATTTTGACACTTTGTACTGTGTTGAAATTACTCTGTTATAATGTATGATATTTTTCCAGGAAATTAGAAAATAATGAAAGTGTTTTGGCAATGTTTTAATTCTGTTACATAAATCATAAGATAGTTAATAGCTGTTTTGTTATTGCCGTTTCAGAAATAAAGGCTAGCTGACACGTTTTATGGTCTCTGTTCATTTACAAATATGATGGAAACTGATGTGAATGGCTGTGAGATGCTGCAGTGTTGTTTATTTGTTATGTATTACACCATGGTGTTCCGTACTACTGGTACTGAACGCTCAATGAAGCCGTCTCCGAGTGGTATGAATTATTTAGATGATTTTCGTGTCGTGAGGTCAACGTTTGCCACTATTTGGTATAACTACGTCACTAAAGGACAAGTAGGAAGGAACCAATAACTGATCATAAAATATTGGGCACATCACAAAATTCTGACTTTGTTTAAATTGATAGTGTCTTTAATGCTGCAAATGGCTTTAATGAAAGTTGGAATGAGATACTGGTCTCACTGTGTTAAATTCGATATTTATTGCTTGAAATGGTTTTAATGAAAATTTGATGTGAGCAATAGGTTCTAGATGATATAAAAATTATCTAAGGTGTATAAAAATTATTTTGTATAATTTCTTAAAATTTCATAAATAATCTGTAGAGTCTTTGACCTTCCTTGCTAATTGTCAGGACTTTTCATCAAAATTAAATAAATATACAGTCTTTTAGTTGTATTGTATGTAAATCTTTGCAAAAACATTTTTGAGTAATATTTCATCAATTTTTTTGTCATAAGTAGAAAAAAATCCATATTTTTTCCAAGCAATTAATTGCTAATATTGTTGATGTCCACAGTTCTTTAACAGGACACAGAGTTGTATATGAAAACAAATGTCCAACTAACTTTGGTTTGAATTGAGTTAAAGTAAATTACTAGCTGTTATAGATTCAATTTAGAGATGTTAAATTCTTTTGGTGTTCTTGGCTCCAAATTTCTTTAAAATCTTAAAACACAATTAGATCTGAGCATTTATCGTCTGAAAAAATCTTTACATTTGTCGAGAAATTTTGTCAATTTTCGGTAACTCTTGTTTCAAGACATTGATTCCAGGATGTCTATTGTCCCATAGACTATTGTAAAGATACAAAAAAAACAGAGAAAACCGAGAAATCAATCCTGCTTTAAAACATATTGGTCATTGGTACTGGTTTTTGAAATGAAATATCCTATGTGTTTTATTACTCAGCAGAAATAAATGTATCAGACTCCCATGTAATATTTCATGGATATGAGTTATCAGGTTCCGATTGACTATTGTCGTTACGGCTGGCATTGTCAGCAATTTTAAAAACATTAGTAGTGCATGCTGGGTTTATTACATGGAAACAAACAGGCTGGTATCTGTCTTTTGTTGAGTCTGTTTGAATAATTCATACAAATATAAAACTAAAAACAGTATGTGTAATTACAAATGGGTTTATATAGAGATAGATGTAGAGAAATCCTGAAACTATATACACAATCAAACGTGTAGCTTGTGCAATAGAGGCATTTGCTATAAGTAGCCAATAGTCTCATGGCTAATGGACTCCATTCATCAGAGATATTAGACATTGCTTCTGGAGGAATAATGTGTTTGTATAAATGCTACCTCAGACTACTCTTGACATAAACGCTAAGGCATTCCTAAATATTGTCAGTGTGATTTATCAAAGTACCGAAAGTACTGTAGTCAACCTTGACTTGGATATATATTCATTGTGACCTTTTTTAATACCTTCATCAAAATAATAATCAATTAAAATTGACATTTACATGTTACTAATAGGAATAATTCACATACCATATGATACCTGAAAACGTTTGTGCGGGACTAGTATCTTCTATGGTGATGTAACGTAACTGTTTGTAATCTCCTTGCTAAAATGATGTTAGCATAGAATATCATTTTTAAATGACATTCCATCACCAATAGAAACAATAGTCCCGCATAAACTTTATTGGGTATCACGTAGTATGTGAATTACTCCTATTAGTCTAGTAAAATTTCCATGTATTATCAGAGTGATTAATCAAAGTACCGAAAGTACTGTTTCACCAGTGGTTATACAAACTCTGATAAGTAATTCAATAAATTGGTATTAATGAGTGAAAGTGTTACAATACGAGTAACAATGTTTCCTTTGGAACACTAGGATTTGATCAAGACAACTTCAATCTTATTTCAGTAATATGTTATCAAAAGTTATGCAAATATGCTACTTACACCCAACTTGGAAGATCAATTACCAAAAGATTCAATAAATTGCTCATTTACCAAGTCTCTGACTCAAGTGACAGTGAAGTTATCTTCCTTCCTTGATCTTTGTTTACAGATATCAATGTTCCGTGAAATTCTTTTTATGATAAAATAAATTATTTTTAATATTCTGATCATCCTGTATAAAACCATTTCCAAATTCTTCGAATCTGCTGAAAACACAATATTTTCTTGAGAGTAACAAGCAAGAATTTCAACCAATTTTTGTTTGATGTTGGTAATTCAACATTATAACTTTAATCAGTAGTTCTCACCTATTATCAAATTGCTGAAATACCTAATGTAGAATATTTCTTCTTTGTGTCTATACTTATTTAATACAAAGTCTGATCCAGCTGACAAACTTGCGTGGAAAATTTTAATCTACAAATAATAAATTGAATATCACCTTTTACAAAATACACAAATTTATTAGACAAGCAATAATCTCCAATTTAGCAGCTTATAAGCCTGGGATTCCAGTAAAATGAATATTGATGATTGTGTAGATAACTAGTGAGTGCACTTCACTCTAGCTCAAGAGTACAAATGACTTCAAGGGAATCACATCATATCTGTTTTCTACAGACAGATAAATCATTCAGAGGTAAATCAACCAAGTGGATTTTAGGGAAATAAAATGTGTTGCATGGGGAAATGTATCTTAACAATTAATGTAGTTAACTTTATCTTCCAAAGGTTATGGATGTTGTTAAGTGATAAAATATTGAAAGTGTGTGGGTGGAGTTTCAAACACAAGTACAGTTTTACCAAATGTAAAAGGTCTTGTTTCTGAGATAATATAACACCTGCAATGATTGCACTTACTGAATCCATACAGCTATTTCTGAGAAGGTCTTTTTGAGTGTATAATTGTCTCAGAAGAAATTTCATGCGTATTTGTTTTATATATTGAACTCCTATAATATGTCTTTCTTTGATTTTCATCATTATGAATCTTAACCTTTTGATTCTTTTGCTTCTTAGCCCTTGTATATTTAAGTTCCTTCGACAAATAACTTTGACTTTCGTCAGGAGTTGGCATCTCCTGTCTATCAGTCTTTGCATGCCCTTTGCTGACTTCATTGTTTCTTTGACATCCATCTTGTTGCATTCATGGTCACTATTGTTGTCTGTCATTAAATGTCCCCGGTTGTTGATGTCCTAATTGTAATTCATCTTCTCATGTCCTTTAAAATTACCTCTCCTGTGCCTCGCTGATAGTATCTTGTTGTTTCCAAATATTATAACCTGTGTTTTTACGAAAATATTAAACCATTTCTATCCACTTAAAAAATGTGTTTACTATTAGTTTTATTTTTATGCTTATGCGCATGTTTTTGATTAATTGAAGAATAAACCAAATATAAATAGTTTTAGATTCATAATAATTTTGAAAGATTAACATATCATATTGGTGTACCTGAATCAACATTATTGTAATCACTGTGTTATAGATTAAACACACTGCCAATTAGCTCTTTAACTCCTTGCTGTATTTCAAGTTCTACACTCATTATTACCACACCGTTTCTTCGCTACTTTAACTTGATCTCAAGAGAAGTATTACTGTACTTGCAAGCTAATTGAAATTCTCACAACCATGCACGGCATGTCTCGTTAGATATTTTTGATATTTTAATTTCAGCAGAAATTGCTGCAGTAGAACTATTGATGTTGATTTCTAAACTACTTCATTAGCATACAATACCTGTCAAGTCACATGATGTATAGCCCCGAGTTCAGTATTTCTAGAAAAGGTTGCAGAATGATTAAAGCTTGCCTTGTGTTTCACTGTATCGAAGATATAATTGTCTTTGCCATTTTCGACGAGAGAATTGACTCTGTCATTGAGGACCGAGAAACCGTGAGGTTAATTTGGCATACAACTGATTTTATGGTGATTGTATTTTAAAGTTTGGACGTTTATGGAAGTTAAATGTGATTGGTTCTTGTAGTACAGGAGAAAGGAGTACAAATTTAGCCTAATTTTCTTAAAATGTAGTAGAACTAAGAATAACGCTTACA
This sequence comes from Argopecten irradians, assembly GCF_041381155.1. Classification (NCBI taxonomy): domain Eukaryota; kingdom Metazoa; phylum Mollusca; class Bivalvia; order Pectinida; family Pectinidae; genus Argopecten; species Argopecten irradians. Next base: position 24,353,777 of record NC_091139.1, read on the forward strand.
TTGCATTGTCACCTTTCCCCTTCCTTTATCCTACGTTGTTTAACATATTTTACCGAATTGAAACCTTAGCAAAGTAATCAAGCTAAACTCACCTGTTCAAATGACAATAAAGTAATAAAAAAGGTAAAAAAAAAGATAATGCCAAGAAGAATCTAAGGACTATCTGCCCGGTACGACTCCTGTTTTGTCTCTCCATAAACTAAAAGACAGGAGCCATAAATCATGAGAGTTGGATGTTAGAAATTCCTTGGGTGATGAATGACCACATTTAGTATCACAAAACCTGCTCTTAAAATTGTTTTTGATTTTTTGAGACTCATAATCATTAAAGTGTAATGAGCATTGCAAAACAACAACTGGTCTGGAAAGAGTATCCAATATGTGGCCCAGTTGTCTACTGTAAACGTATCACCAATGCAATGATATCGTGGTAGACATTGTCCTAGTTTGGCACGACAATAGGATTTATTCCACAAAACATGATATTCCCCATGGACTGGAGACTTTGAAAATGTCACTGTTTCTTTGTGAGCACTTTCTTGTATTAACCTCGAAATAAGTCAATAATTGTACATTGCCCACAAGGGATAAGGATTGTAACTATGAGAGGATTAACTAAAGGGAGACTACAGGGCAACAATCACATTAACTTCTTCAAAATATTGTTACCATGTCTTACAAGATAAACTCTGAACAAAAGGGAAGGAAAATCAATTGATTAGTTTCAATAAACTTCAAATGCCCTGAAAAGGACTGATTTTACTTGTTTTGGTTTGTGCATCAAGTTTTATCATGCATAATTTTGTCTTTATATAACTTACTAAAGGATTTTAGTTTCAACTAGTTTTATATAATGTTTCAAATATGTTACATGTAAAGCTTTTAGTACATATTTTAATATTCAATCCTTAGTTTGTTCTTCAGAAAAAAAATAAGTGAGTTTATGTTCAGAACTTCTTATTTCATTTCAGATTAAACTGATGATATTTATTCTCCACATGGATTTTGCAGAACAGTTGATATTAAAGCATTTGAAAGACTGGGTCAACTAGAAAGTTTTAAGATAGTTCTTCAATTTTTGCCTAAAAACTGGAGATGGATTTGTTTCAAAGAAGGACAATGTCCATGAAATTGACTTCATGAAAACAACACTTGACTTGGATATGTTTTCATCCAAAGGTACATCCACAGTATTGGCAGATATTCATGGATACAATCTCGATATAATTACTACCATTGTGAAAGACAATTTAAAGTTATATAAATTGCTACTAAGCAGTACAGTATGACCATCGCAGGTCTACTTATGGCTAAAGCCCTTTCGTAGCCAGTGCCGCGGGTGATCCTAGGGGAAATGTGTCGACCAATAATGGTGTGGTTCATAACAAATGGCTAAGTGGGAAGAACAATGGTTAACAAGGAAGCTATGTTATAGTCCAACCTTAAGTGGCTGTATACAGTTATAGAACATTGGCTAGGGAGGAACAGTACAAGACTTGTGAGAGTTGATGTCTCTGATGCCCCTATGGTGTAACAACGTTCACAAACAATCCTTAAAGTACATAGTGGTTGTCTGGGCTAATAGTACAACTTGATACCCGAATGTCATGTCTAGTGATGAGAAAAGTAATGGAGAAATCTTCTAACTATAGGTGTCAAAGACTGCCATGCTTCAAGTATTCAAATAAGTTGGAATTGCAAGTTTGAGACAAATCATGTGGAGCATTTGTCATGTATTGTCTTGAGTGTTTGATTGGCTATGTACCCAAACCATGATATTGCAGATGGAGGAGGAGGAGGGGAGGGGCGCAGCATTTAGAATTATCCTTGTTCACCCCATTCCATTCTATCCCATCCTGCTGTGTGATTTCATTGTGGAGGCTTTCATAATCCATTAAAGCCTGCCACGTCCTCAAAGGACAATATCAGTTTGAATAAAATGATGTAATTTTGTTATAATCCTATTAATTAGGACTAGGGTCATTTATGGATATAAAGGTTTCAGAGGTGGAGGAAAGCCAGAGTATCCAGTGGAAATCCATTGACTTAATGGCTAAGTTAACACTTGTTCATTGACTGCTCATATGTCGGTTTCAAACTTGCTATCCCAAAATGGGGACAACTGTTGTAGCATGTAGGATACTATAATCTCTGATACTTATCAAACCAAATAACAGAATGCTGGACCTATTTTGGTAGAAAGATCGGCACCGATCTAGTAGACGTGAGATGTTTTATACCTATATAGATCTCTACAGTCAGAGAATATCCTCGTTACATGTACAGCCAGAGGTAATCCTGGCTTCTGGGTCGGTTACCTTGCCGATGATATATATCATTCCACTCATGAGTTCGGAGACAGGCATTCATTACAGGACTTATCCCAACATATCCCTGGATATTAGTGGACACCATTTATCACGATTAATGCTCAGACGTGTCTCCATCCGTTCCTGTAATATGGAAGTCGTAGACTTCTGTCGTAGTAGAGTACTGTTTAAGGATGTAAATTTTCTGAACTCTAGGATCCTAGCAACAACAAGTGTATAACACCTAAACATACTGCAATAATACATTAAATCTATAATGTCCTTTTTGATGGAGGAGTGTTTGCAAACAAGTAACTGTTCAGATGAATTTTCTGGTGTCATTTATGACACAAGGATCCTGAACATATAATATTTACCATTTGTCCGACACATCATTTTGTTCATTTTGTCCAGACCACTACACATGACAATGTTTGGTATCATTTATGTCACAAGGTTCCAGAACTTGTAACGTTTACAAATGTTTTCACAAGGTTCCAGAACTTGTAACATTTACAAATGTTCATTGCTTTGTCCAGACCACAACAATGGTCTTTATAAATAGATTGAGAACAAGATTCTGTGATGTTCAATGGTCTTTATAAATAGATTGAGAACAAGATTCTGTGATGTTCAATGGTTTTTATAAATAGATTGAGAACAAGATTCTGTGATGTTCAATGGTCTTTATGAATAGATCGAGAACAAGATTCTGTGATGTTCAATGGTCTTTATGAATAGATCGAGAACAAGATTCTGTGATGTGCAATGGTCTTTATGAATAGATCGAGAACAAGATTCTGTGATGTTCAATGGTCTTTATGAATAGATCGAGAACAAGATTCTGTGATGTTCTTTGGTCGCTTGAGTTTGTTTCATGTCAGTTCCATAAAATGGCATTAGGGGGAGGGAGAGGGGGGGGGAGGGGGAGGATATACTGTTACCCAGCTGTCTGTCCCTTACTGTTCTTCATTTCATATGGAAGCTAGTTTAGAATAGAGGCATATACATATGTATATACCTTGCAGACAGTTCAAGTTTCTTTTTATTCTGAATTGTTGGTGCTTTTGTAAGCTATCCAACTCTAATTGCTGGTAATTGTGAAACTTGAGGGCCCAGAACAATTAACTATTCAATCTTGGAACTTTTTTTTTTTTCCTTAAGTGGCTAAATGATGTGGCCTTAATTGTTTCCATACTTAACAAAGCTGAATGACAAGACAACTATGAACAGACCATTTTCACATCAAGACTTGATTGGTTATAAAAAACGTATTGATCTTTAGATCGTACTGTCATTGTTGGTGGCCTTGAGTGAAGATGATATCCCGATCACAAATTAATTGATTAATTCTCCAGCTCCTGCCTGGTGGAGAATTATATGATAGATTAGAACAGAAGAGCAGTAGAAGAGCAAATTAGGGTACAAATTTCTTTAACATTGGTGCATTCTAACAATACTGGTAAGATTTAAACATTTCTCTATCATTTGGTAAATGCCCCCAGCCTCTCAACCCAAACCCACCAACCCCTCCAAAAAAACCAAAAAAAAAACCAACATAAAATAGGAAAGCTAGCATTTGCATTTATTTTGGTAATTTCTTTAATTTTCTGATATTTTTCTTTGAGATTATTTGGAAAGCAAAATGTACATATTAATGAAATGAAACAATCTGAAGAATAAGAATATATTTATCATTAATAGTCAAATGAGGCACAATACTATAAATAATTGGTTCAAAGGTTCCTACTTCATCAGTTTGCTTTCGCATAAAAGTTCAAGACTGCCAGCTTTTGAAGGTTTGAAATATTTTTTGAGTAAATAAAGAATCATTCAGATGAAGATTAGTTCTGTGAAATATGACAAATTTAAATAAAGATTTTTAGTTATAAAGGTTTTTTTTTATAATGGATATTCTACTATTTATTATTTGGAAAAAAAAAATTCCAACTTCCAAACAGATATTGTTAAAACATCTTGTCATTGCAAACATTGAGTACTTGGAAAAGAGCTAAAGATGCTGTCTAGGTTTGCCAACCATATATCATGTGTTCAAGGACAATATTTTCAATAGTCATTTAAAACATGTACTGAACCATCAAGCTATGTAAGCCAATTGGACCTTTTGTTTTATTGTATTACATTGGGATGGAGATATAGGGATAATATTCATAGTTACCATGGTTACGATAGATAACGGTGATGTCTGTCCTGGACCTAATGTAGTATATTATACCAGGATATGTAGATAGAAGGCAGTGATGTCTGCAATATTTCAACAACACAAAAAATTAGATCAATATCATAATTTGAAAATTTATTTCCTTTCTTGGATTACTTGATGTGGAGGAACATTCCCTTGTGAAATGAGGATCAAAGCTGACCTCAAACCTTACTGGAAGCAATATACCAGAACTCTCCTAGCTCAACTAATCGGAAGATCCAAGTCGCTCCGAGTCTCCTGAGTGCTTCAAAAGAATGGTTGCCTCATTGGTGCTTATTAACAATGAAGATAAACGAGGTCAATTTCTATGTGGGATAGTCAAATGATACAGCTGTCATGGTAGTTTACTCTGAAACAGTATCCAGGAATTTATTTATATTATTGAAAGTAGATATGACAGCAAAAACAACGAAATTATTTTTTTAACATGGCAACTTCCAGCAATGGGGACCTTTAGGGATAGATTTAGTTAGATAGATATAGTCAGTTTTGGATCCAGAGTTGCTTGTTAAAATGTTTTGGGTTGCTTTTTGGATGGAGGAGTGGGGGAGGGCTTAGGGCTTAAGGAACAACAACACACACACTAAAACCTTGATAATTTAATTCTCGATTTTCATACTCGTGGAAACCCTTGAACCTTTAAAAATTCGGAAACCCTCCGAGATTCTGTGGATCTGACAATGTCTTTCCCTATCATATTTTGCGTGTTGGTATTTTATGGTGAGAAAGCCCAGAGTACCTGGAAAAGAAACACTGACCAATACAGAATATGTATCCATGGCTTTCCAGTATAGCAAGCTTGCTTTCATTGACCTTCGTATTCACATGCATTACGTTCTAGCCACAACAAATACACCAGTAGGAATGAACACCAGACAATCAATACAGACCTACATTAACCCTGTCTACAGCTTAATCATTACTTGAATGATCGGTTTATTTATTTATTTATTATCCAGAGGAATTGTGATAGAACATTTCAATGCATTCTCAAGTTCTCCTGGGAATTGTTGAAGAAAATGAGCAGTCAGCTAAATGTTTGTTGAAATGATTTCATTGAAAAAAGCTCTGTAGTTAGATGTAAAAAATATTAAAATATCTTGATAGTTTCCATCTGTTGATCTGCTTTATTCTATTTTACTATATATATACTATATGCTCCATACATTATGATTGTTTCCTGATATTTTTATTGTGATAGCTCAGGTCTAATATGATTTTACTGTCAATTACCTAATTATAAACAAGGAGATGGTAATTATTTGTTCAAGTGTCTGATATTCTTCCAACATTGAGTGTGCCCTTCACAAAGTTGCAAATCAAAATCCTAATTGCCAGTTGGTAGATATGGAACATTAGCAGATGATTTTTCTGCAGGAACTCAGTCTTTTCTCTACCTTGATCAACATTAAGCATGTCTCAGCTAATCATAGCTGTAAATAGAAGGATGTATACTGTAAACAAATATGCATAAATTACTGGCTGATTGAAAAATTTAAAAATGTTTTAAAGTTTTCAGAAATTGCTAGGTCCCAGCATGGATATTTGTGTATGAATTCCACAATATTTGTCCATTTCAGTCTGGATGTCATAGCTGGATGCAGCGACAAATGTGATACAGACATTTTTAATGGATATAAAGTTGAAAAACAATATTTAACATTAGAGTGTTCATTAAGTCTAATAGAATCTTTCACCACCTTTGGGGTGTCAGACAGGAGAATCTCGACCCAAGGGTAAGATTATAAACTTGACAGCTTAAAAATTTTATCCTGAGATCTCCTGTCTCACCCTAAGAGGGTATATGAATCTTTTTCTATTACCCTTTACACCACATTGTGTCTCAAATAATAATGTGTCAGCAATTCAAACAAGGATGACGTTATCTGAATAAATTGTTGCCATCATTGTGACGTCATTGCGTTGTTGTTGTGATGTCATGTTATTGTTACCTATTACAATGACGACATAATACTATTGCTTGGACAGCATACAATTGTTAAGAATGTGAAAAGATCTTGTATAGCTTGTTTTTACACTGCATGGTGATAAAATTGCCGATATCCCTGTCGGGGGTAAGAGAAAAAGACCTCTATTTGATTATTTCTTAAGTACATTTTAAACTGTTTCACCAAAGCAATTAGAATTGTTCCTACGTGAACATAGTACTTTGAGCCAGCTATGCCTCCTTACAAGATAAGTTTGGTGTTGACATGAATGAACTTTATCTTTATGAGAGTTCGTGATACTGTTGAACTACTGCTGATGCTTAAGTTCAAACCCATCAATTCAGAAAGAGGTTACTCTGACGTGTAGACACAGCTCCCTAAGCTTCAGCGTTGACCCTCCTGTCTCTGAACTTTATCATCAAGAAGACAAAATATCTGGTCCCCTGGGAAATGGGTCTGTGCTAAATTCAATAGATAATTCATAGCATGCTCTGTAGGAGCATGCTATCTAGATATGTGGCATAATTTACCAAGTATACAACAGCACTGACAATTCTTTTGTTCATACAAAGGAAACATGCAAATCCTATTTACTGCTACTTTAGGAGAGAAATTTAAATGCAGGTTTTTATCAGAAACAAAATCTAAATCCTTATATCAGTAACTGTAAGCTCCGGAGATGTCCTGACAGTAACACTATCGATTGCATGCTACAGATTTACTAGAAAAGTGTGTTTCGTGTTAGTAAGGTGCTGTGTTTATCTGGCCCAGGGCAGCGTCTCGATTGGTTGACAGTTTTCTAATCCCCTCTAAGTCCTCGGCTGCGATCCATTAGTATCCATGCAAACTTGTCATTATAATCTAACTAGTCACCATGACTTCCCAGCTGAATTTCTTGCTTTGACCTTGTTTGTCAAATGACCTTTTATTTCTGTGACAGTGTTTCCTTAATGGCAATATAAAGGCTTACTAATGTCATCATCATCTGGTCAATGACTTTGTATATTGTCATATTATGACCTTGCCTTTGCCTTAAAACCAAGTCACACACTAACCTTAAATGTATCAATGACCTTGTAACCTCAAAACCTATTGTTGGCAGTGACCTTCTGAAACCAGGATATTTTGATAGTGATTCTATAGGTAGAGACACTATGACCTTTTTATTCTGTGACCTTTTAACACTATTTAAGAACTTGTGATGTGGTAACCTTTTTACACTATGACCTTGTGATGTTTTGACTTTTTAATACTTTGACCTTGTGATTTTTTGACCTTTTAGCACTGATCCTGTGGTATTGTGACCTTTTAACATTATGACCTTGTGATGTAATGACCATTTAACACTATGACCTTTTGACATTTTAACACTGTGAGCTTATAAAGTTGTGACATTTTGACACTATGACTTTGTGATGTTATGAACTTTGAACACCATGACCTTTTGACATTTAAGCACTGTGAACTTGTAATGTTGTGACATTTTAACACTTTGACGTTTATGGTGTTATGAACTTTGAACACCATGACCTTTTGACATTTTAACACTGTGAGCTTGTAATGTTGTGACATTTTAACACTGTGACCTTGCAATGTTATGAACTTTGAACACCATGATATTTTTGACATTTTAACACCATGACCTTGTAATGTTGTTACATTTCACCACTATGACCTTGTGATGTATTGACCATTTAACACTATGACCTTTTGACATTTTTACACTGTGAGCTTGTAATGTTGTTACATTTTAACACTATGACCTTGTGATGTTGTGACCTTTTGACATTTTAACACTGTGACCTTGTTATGCTGTTACTCTTTTAAGACTTTAAATTTGTGATCTATGAACTTTTAACACTTTGATCTTGTAATCTATGACCTTTTAACAGTATGACCTTTTGAAATTTTAACACTTTGACCTTGAATTGTGACCTTTTGACACTATGACCTTGTGATACTGTAATTTCTTTACAGTGACGTTTTTACTATTATCTATGCCATTTTTTTCTGGTCTTAATCTCCAATAGGTGTCACAATGACGCCTGGTGTTGCAAACCGTACCACTCTTTCATCAGACAATGTGACCTGACACGATCACATCTGACCGAAGCTTTGGTCCAGTTTGTATAGCGTTTACAAAGATCAAACAATGACCAATCCCTTGTTACATCTTCTCTAATTTTTCTCCCCAAAATGGCCTTGCGTCTAAGCAGTTTATGACAGTGGCATTCTGTCCCGTGTGATTGGCGATCAGTATTTTATCCACATAATCATGACATTTTGTTTGGTCAGGATATAGAGTTAAGATTTTTACGACATACCAAATTGACCAGACGTCCTCTAAAAAACTTACTTGAACAATGCTTGTCTCTATAGACTTATCTGAAAGAACCATTGATGTGTATGATAGCCGGCTGAGAGTCTGGAAATCTGGTATTGAAGTATGACTCTCTGAAGCAAAGTATCAATTTTACTTCCTCGTGCTTAATAACCTGGTAGTGCATGCCTGGATGTATTTGTTATTAAATAATGACAATTCCACACTTTGAAAGTTTAGAAATCAAATGTTTTCATACTAACAGTAGACTGACTCTGCGTCTTCAGAGTTGTGATTACTTTATATCCCAAAATCACCTTGTCATTGACCTTCATAATCAAGGAGTCATAGGCATAGTGTTTGTGAAAATGTAGCTGCCAGACCAGGGTTTGAACCCAAGACCTCGTAACAATAACCAATTGAACTATTATTGACAGATCCAGTCCCACTATGAGCAGAATTTACCATAACTTCCCTCCCTTTTTGTTTTCTGTATAAAATTTTGTAGATCAAACGTTTTGTGAAGAGGGTTTGGCAGTTAATTTATGACAATTGCACTTTCTTTAAAAACTTGCAGATTAGTTTTGCAATGAAGGTCCGTGTGTCCTATTTGTTATGAGTATAATCTTTCAGAACCATCTGTAATGATTTATACTTGATAATACAATTATCCTGTATTTAAGCTGTGCTGAGAATCTCTTTTCGTTGTTTTTTTATGTCTAATTTTTTCCTGAACTTACAGATGTCATGCAATATCTGACATATTAGACATAGAAACAAAGATACCATGGCCAGAGGTACTTACCGTATTTGCCGTAATTAGCGCCACTCCACTTTAACAAACCATCCCACAGATTTAACTATGTTTTATAACATGTGATGCCTCTTACATCAACATTGTATCCAATATTACACGAACTTGCGAGACTTTTACATGTGAATCACGACATAATAATGTGTCTCATTCATTTGAAAGTGACCAATTTGTTACTTACCGTATTTGCCGTAATTAGCGCCACTCCACTTTAACAAACCATCCCACAGATTTAACTATGTTTTATAACATGTGATGCCTCTTACATCAACATTGTATCCAATATTACACGAACTTGCGAGACTTTTACATGTGAATCACGACATAATAATGTGTCTCATTCATTTGAAAGTGACCAATTTGTTACAGTTATTCAAGCGCCTTGGCGAATACGGTAGGTGTATATATATATCTAAGTCTTGTGTGAAGTCTGATGCAGATGAATGTGTTTATGATGAATTGAAAACTGACAAATTCTCCTTATATTTTCAGGTGTGTGCCATTATTCCAAAATCATTGAGAATGCCGAAGACAGCATCTGGTTCGATGAGGTAAATATCAACAAAATGGAAAGCTGAGAAATATTTATATCCATAAAAAGATACAAAAAATACATGAATAATCTACACAAATTCTCTCAGAAATCTAGTCATATATTTCATTTTTCTTTTTACTTTTTTGTGCAGGTTTTAGTTTGTGAGACTAATTATATAACAATATGATTTCCAACCATCAATTATGGATCTTGTTCGTTGGAAATTTTGCTGTTGCCAAATCTCTTGAAAGGATTGCATAAAAATTCCAAGGCACTCAATTAGAGCAAATGGTTTTCAGATTGTCTGTCCATAGTAGTCTCCCTTTATGCTGTACATACATACAGTGGTCAAAGCATTAGGTAATTATCTATGACTAGACAATAGTTACCTGGGAGACAGCACAGAGGAAGGCTTGTCAAATACAGGTTCTGTGATATATTATAAATTCCGAAAATCAGGCTTATCATCCATTTCTTTGTTAAAACCACCTATTTTGTCTGTCTGGGAAAAGGACCTCGAATTATGTATGCGATATTTGATCCAATGCACGCCCAGTGCACTTTAAAAAAAAATGAAAAAATAAGGGTCGCTTAATAGGACCAAATTTGGACTAGCCTCTCGTAAAATTTTTTGCAAAGAGTAAGCTGTAAATCAATTTCCAAAAGAAATAAAATAGAGAAATCTTCACTGTTTTCATGGTTTCAATATGTATTTATGTTAATGTAAATGAAATTGAGGACTCTAAAAAGAGATAGGGACACTTATAGAGACGAGAGTGCTTCTTTGGTCGAATACGGTATTTTGTCTGTGTAGGAAAGGGTCCTGGGATTTGGTATGTTTTGGGGCAAGTCTGACCCTGATCTCAAAAATGTCATGATAACGTATAATTTTTAGGTATTTTTTTAACTGGCAGCTACTAATGTTAGCCATATCTGTCCTGTTCTGCCCAACAATATCATATTGTGTCTCATCATATATACATCCCATGCACTTTATATACATCCCACTTTGATGGGGCTGGGGGCTTTGAAGTATGTCCCATACAGACGTTAACTAATTCATGGTGCAATATGTTTTGAAAAACTGAATGAAATGAAGAAAAAAGGGTAGTGTAGTCCCTTGAAGTCAGAATCTCATTCAGAAAATGCAGTTTTAGAATTTGTTGGTGTTATTGATTTTGTAAGTGTAATTTGATTACATTGAAATGTATTTTATGTTTGTGTCACTTGTTGACAGTCCATATATCATTGGGAGTGAAAACATGTGGGAAGTTATATCAGTAATTTATGACTGTACTTTGTGACCTTTTAGTGACGAAGTTAAGAGAAAACGATGACAGGTTTTAGCTTAATGGCATCTATAGAAAATTATGTATTATTCAGAAATATTTCATTTCTTGACATTTTTATTGAATCTAAATCTTTTCTTAGAATATGATGCAGAATAATTGAACAGCAAAATTCTCCTTCCTATCCTATTGATAAAATGACATCTGATGATCAATGTTGTGGTGTTGTATTGATAATTTAATTTTTTGCAAAGACTAACTCTTTTTCACACTAAACAACCAGATGCTTTTACTTGAAGAAAGTAATTCAATGGTAATTAATTAAGATGTCGAGAGGAAAAGTACACTCCCAAATTCTTTGTAAGATGACTGAACTGATCACAGTCTTAGAAGGACAAAACAGTTGATGGTATTTTCACCATCACTGACAATTCATAAAAGGACAGAACAGATTATGGTATTCCTAACATCACTGACAATTTCTAAAAGAACAGAACAGATTATGGTATTCCTAACATCACTGACAATTTCTAAAAGAACAGAACAGATTATGGTATTCCTAACATCACTGACAATTTCTAAAAGAACAGAACAGATTATGGTATTCCTAACATCACTGACAATTTCTAAAAGAACAGAACAGATTATGGTATTCCTAACATCACTGACAATTCCTAAAAGGACAGAACAGATTATGGTATTCCTAACATCACTGACAATTTCTAAAAGAACAAAACAGATTATGGTATTCCTAACATCACTGACAATTCCTAAAAGGACAGAACAGATTATGGTATTCCTAACATCACTGACAATTTCTAAAAGAACAAAACACGTTATGGTATTCATAGCATCACTGACAAGTTCCAAAAGCACAAAATCACTTGGGGGTTGAAAAATATTTTGCAAAAGAAATTTCTTTGGGACACTTCAAAATATTACCCTGAAGATTATTAAGTTCCAAGTTTTAGGAATAGTTGACATGCAAAATCTTCATTAAAGAAAAAGCTAATTGGCTAGTTGAATTTTCATCCTTGCAGGCTGAATATATTGATTGAGGTTGAATATTAGTACAAGGAATATATTTGTGATGTATTCTGAAAAAAATTGGTATTTCATGATGTTTATACCTTCTTACTTAAGATTGATGTTGTTATTACTTTCAACAATGTATAGGTTTTTACATCACAGTAATCATCCTTGAAGTGAAAATTCATCCTGGCGTGCACAATGAGCGTTATATTTCAATCGATGATGTTCTGATATGTGTTAGGAAACTTGGTGCTATGTGTTATGTCATATAACAGTAATGGATATATCTATCTATGTATGGCTGATTTCCCCAAGTAACACATCTGTAAGGCGAGCTATTTAATTTCCTTCTCTTCGAGACGGCTTTAATTCCATTCAAGTGTCAAATTCGTGCTTCAGCACACTTCCTATGCGCCGTTCTCCATACTCTCTCTCTGTCGAATGTTTCATTGCTCCAACGAACATTGCGTGCAGTGCTCTTTCGCGTAATTAGAGGACAATGTTGACACCTTCAATGTTCCTACGGAGACGAGTGGGATCACATGTCCATATCTTGGCTCTGTTTTCTGTCAACAATGCCAAGATGCTATTGATTCAAGTTCCTTTCTGTCAGAATAAAACTAACATGCATTTAAAGCCAATGTTCTGAATTCACTTATTAGATTTCCTTTTTTTTTCCTTGTTTAAATGGAGAAATTTGATTTTAAGATTTTTTTTGAGCTTCACATGTAAGTATGTAAATGTCATTTTCTGTTTTAGTCCTTTGAATGGCCAGTGGCACGTCCCGTGGAAAAAGAGGAAATTATCGACATTCAGATCTTCAACTACAACAAATACCTCAGTAACAGGTACAATATCTCTAATAAAACGGTCCAAATTAAAATTCTATTTCTCAAAAATCAATTTCAATGATTTTCCACTTGAAAAATATATACTCCCTGAAAATGGCATTTAAGATCTCTTGTTTCAAGAATAGAATTTCAGTGCTTTGTGCCATAATGGAATTGTTCATTCTACCCAAAGTAATTCACAGTAGATTTTTTGTAACAGTTTATTAAACAATTATCTATGACAAAGGTTATTACATATGCTTCAATCGAAAATGTCAAAATTTATGTTGTTAAGTGAAAAATGGCCAATACGCATGTCACATTTCACTGATTCCATTCCTATACAATTAACATCTCCAATATATCCATTAACTCTTATACATTATTGTCAGCCATTTAAGTTTAAAAGGATATGATATGTCAGCAGAAATGACAAATGGAATATCTAATTGAGATAATCCCTTAAAAATGTCATTTCATAGACATTATCAGCATTCGCTCTTTGATAATGAGAATTGTTTAATTACCTTTTTGTTTGGATCTATTTTCTGATAAGTACAATAAGTTGTTTCAATTATAGAGTTTCTTGGTATAAGGATATTACCATGTAGATATATTATATACTCCCCCTGTAAAGTGAATATGTTATCACATAGCTACAGATTACCAATTAACCTGAATAGATAATTCAAACTGTCGATGTGAAGTCAATATATCTATCCATAAGCTGAAGAACAAAGCATAACTGTTTTATTTTCTGATAATAGATGACACAATGTTATATCAGAAAAGGCAGGCTTTAACAGATTGATGTCGTCTGCTCTGGTAATAGTTCATAAAAACTTGTTTCCACATTCATAGACTAATAAAGCAGTTGCATGTGTTGGCACCCTCTCATTGTAGCTTCATTGTTGACAGAACATTTCCTCGAGAAACTTCAGGAAACATGCTTTGAATTGTTAAAAGATGAAGTTATACATATTTATGTGGTCTCAAAGACAAAAGAAATGAATTAATTGAAAGGCTGATGTCCTCTCTTAAATGCCTCATTAATCTGCAAAAAAAAAAAAAAAAATTATGGTTAGCAATTAAGACCACCATGATCAATTATTGAAACTGATAAACGATCTGTCAAGATTTGAAAGGTACAAAGTACTGCACTTGTTCACAGGTATTAATAAAAAAAACTAAAACATTAGATTTAAAAAAAAAAAGAAGATGAAAGTTCAATGAGTGCTTGATGAATGAGCATCCAGTTTGAGCTACAAAAAGCAAACAGCATGGTAGTTAATATACGGTGAATTTTCACCAATATTTCACCATGGGGTGTAATTAGCTACTCAATCAGCTAAAGTTGGCATTTTCCTTCTGTTAAGGTGAAATTATTTGTCTTATTGAGTCAGAGAAAGTCAAAAGCTATACAATTAAGTATGCAGATCTAGAAAATGAGGAAACAAGTTGTTGAGTTTTTACTATAGTCACCAGGAAAATTAACATTAATTCATTCATCCCTAAGACAAATTTAGAATCTTCCATATCAAGATCTAGAACAGTCCATTATAACATTTTAGGGGTGAATGAGTAATGTCTATGTATGGGGATCAACAAGGTTATCTCCTTTTGTTAATTAGTATTGATTTTAAATCAAAGATGAAGCTGCTGTGTATCATTTTCTCACTTAATGATGTGATTCTTAAAAACTACCAATGTCACCTTCAATATCTATGGCCATGAGGTTCAAAGATCTAGTATCGAATAACATAGTAGGCTTACTATCACACATGATAAATACGGTCTAATGATTATTTTTTTATTTGATCATCCCCAGAATATTGAAGTGTGAAGATAGGATGACTACCCTAGAAATGGTTATACCACATTTAAACTAATAGGTGTCCAGGACACTTGGCAAATTGAAAAAATGGAGGGGTGCTTAATGGAATGGAATAAAATTGCAGAAAAATCTGTTAAAGAAAAAAGGAAATTCAATATATATTTTTTACATTTTTATACACATTTCATAATGATCCAAGATAACTGAACATAAGGTCTAAAAGAAAGAAAGAGGTGCTTAAATCTGCGATGGCGGCTGTTGTGCTTATCAGGTTGAATGCGGTAAATCATCCATGAAAGCACTTGCTATCTGTTTTAGGATGATAATTCTCCCAGAAAAAAAAACACGGCTGTATACTGTCCTGGGGTTGATGATATTTCTCTTACAAAAACACCCTGTACCTTGTCCCTCATGATAAGATTGATGGACGGAGAGGAAAGATCGCTCAACTGTAAACAATCAACAGTCAGGAATTGAGGTTATTTCCTGCCGTGGCCAATCATTACTGTATCGTAATCTAGACCAATAATAGAAAATACTGTTGGATAATTTGATTTCATATTAGACTTTCCTTCCTATGTCCGCAGATTATAATGATGAAAGATATGATCACATTATTTTGTCTTTTTGTTTCAGACTTATCGGCACTTTTCGTATGATCCTACAGGAGCTCGTAGATGTTGGACATGTCAAAATTTCTGACTCGCTGCTGGATGGCAACAACGTAGTGATGCGGGTGGGTAGTCTGACAAACCACACATGCTTATAAGATGAAAAAAGTCCCAGACGTTTTTAGGTCATTTCAGCCATTCTTTTCCATTTACAGGAAATATTGTCATCAATCATCATAAAGATTGAAGGACAAAAGAAAATACACAGGGAATTTTGTACGGTATGCGACAAGGGCTATCAATTTGGGATCATCTTGTCAAAATATTATATTATTGTTGTGTATTAGAGTTGGCATTGTTTTATTAACACAATAGAAATATCAACCGCTTGATTTATTGATACAAATGGGATTACCATGGAATGTAGACCTAGATAGGACAGCCAGTCAAAAAGGGGAGGGGGATTATTAACAAGAAGGGGCTTATTGCTGGCAGAATATGGTATTATAGATTTATTGTAAAGCAGCAAACATACTCAAATGATAAACAAGATATATTTTATGCCAGTCCTAGGGACACAAGAAAGCTGGTGAATGACATCAAGCCTATATACACATTCCCCATCACATGATCCTAATTACCCTCCATTTACATGTATTTTTGGTGCCACCAGCCACTGATTATAGTAATTATGGTAGCTGTTAGAAATTCTTAGAACAGAATTAACTCTAGATGTAATGTTACCTTTCTTGTGCACAAGCTGACTAAATTTGTAAAAATAAAGAAGAAAAATGGTGTTGGATGATGTATGAAATTCAGAGTTGAAAACAAATTATCTACTGACCGTGGGGATAGAAGAATTAGAAGATATAGAATATATCAGACTAGTTTGGCATTAGATCTACGCTGTTAAGAGACTATACTTGGTCAATTTACTTCTTTGTTTGTTCTGACATTTAGACTGTTACACTTTTCTGTCAAATTTTTCGCATCTGTTTCTTGCAAGTTATTTCAACTGCCAACAAGTTAGAGTAGACAGTACCACCTGTCTCCACTCACTATAGCTCGAGAGTGTAGCCCTTCACAACAAAACTGGTGATATCCATCACATTCTCTCTTTCTCACCAAACATTTCTCTCCATCTCACAACCATTTCTCTCCATCTTGCACAACCATTTCTCTCCATCTTGCAAAACCTTTCTTTTTTGCATGAAGAATTTGCCACATTTGAAATTTTATAAAAACAGAATTTATTAAATTGTAAATTACAATACAGTAATTGCTGCTTTCAAAGCAAAAAATCATTATTCCACTAAATTATTTTTTGATGAATGTAATACATCTTAACCACTCTGGCCATGTCACAATTGGAGGAAGGCTCAGTGATCAAATGTCAAGTATTTTTTTTGTTACTAGGCCACCATAATCAATGATTAGATTGTCAGACACCTTGACCACTCAGTCATGGTTACCAACTGTAAGGATTGGTTTTAACCTCCTGTTAAAAACCAATGACATTTTAGGACTCGACATGTTTAGGAGCTGGAAGAAAGTCAATAGTACTCAGAGAAAAACCTGATCAGCGGTTTGTAGCTGGTAATTTTCCCACATGGGATTTGAACTGAGAGCTAGTGGTAGAATGTCGGACACCTATTTAAAAGAATTAACAGTAGAAACACGCTTTGTGGTATGATTTACAATGTATTCAAAATAAATGTTGTCAAGCATTTTAGATTTTGTAGGAACCTTCAAATTTTAAACTTCACTGATCAAGTACTGAAGGCGCTGTAGTATTGTTAACAGTCTGATAAAACACATGATGTAAGATGGCCTCACTGTCTTCTATGATATTACCTCCCGACACTTGATATATAAGGATTGCATTTGGAAGAGACTTCAGGGAGAATAATTAAATACATATTAACCTTTCTCG
This sequence comes from Argopecten irradians, assembly GCF_041381155.1. Taxonomy (NCBI): domain Eukaryota; kingdom Metazoa; phylum Mollusca; class Bivalvia; order Pectinida; family Pectinidae; genus Argopecten; species Argopecten irradians. The sequence continues at coordinate 24,371,457 of NC_091139.1, forward strand.
TCCTTAAATCGGTTAAAAACAATTTAAAGAACATTAAAAAAGGACAAGTCTAAATTCAATTTCAGAGCCTGCCTTGTTCGTTTAGATATTGTCTCTCCGTAACAAAGAGTCTAAATTAATTACTAAATTTGGCATGCTAGGATAAAGGGAGACCAATTTGTTTACTTAACCCTGTGGCTATGATTGATCATTAGGATCATAGGTCTCTTCTTTTCAAAATAAAGCAATATGCTTTGGTAGTAGGGTTAAGGGCATGTTATGTTAACTGTAATTTTACGTGAAAGGGGTTATAGCTAGGTTTAAGAATATTTCCGTATTTAAAACATTTTTTATTATCAAATTACCCACTGTCATATTTTTCTTTTTATTAAATAATATGTTGTTACAAATATTGACATTGACATTGCTTCTATGAATTTCACAGTTCACTGTTCTCTCCTTGGAAGGATTACAGCAATTAAGCCTTAAAAAAGAAGAGAAATTAACTTTGATTTAAACAAATTCTACAACTTTTGAAGCATTTGTTTGGGAAATTAAGTGAAGTTACAATCGACTTGACATGCACCAGAAGTTAATTGAAAATTTTGCCTCTATCAAACTAAACTGTTTGGATTTAAATACTTAACAAAATTGCAGGAGATTGCACACACTAAATTCATGAATTGGTGTTTATGTGCATGCATGCACTATAACAAGGAGGAAAAGGATGATTTGAATTTCAGAACGCATGTTAAATCAATTTTTTTGAAGAAATTTTGACTGTTTGACAGATAAAATTGGAACATTTCTATACCCACCGGTAGTTTTGATACTGGCTTTGAGACATTAGCAGTTCCTGAATATAGTTATGTGTAATTGCATTATTTGTAGTTTTGAGATTTATGGCGAAAAAATAGAAGTATTTAAATAATGTTAGCTCCATTTCTTACCATTTATTTGTCTCGGATATCAATTGTCTTTGAGGAGGTAGATAGTTATTGTATGTCTATTGTGATACTGAAAATTGACTATGACTTATATAGAAGAATGCTAGGTGAAAAATGGATTCAATTTTTCCTGACATATATTTATCAACTCGTGACCTTTAGATATGGGTATGAAATTGAGTAGGTGGAATTTGGTTATCCAAGAAATGTCCCAATACATTTCATATCAAATTTCCATTTTCACTTTTTTTTCCTATGTGATTGATAGCTCGGAGGGCTTCTTAAAGGGATTTTACAATTTCATTGTGCCATTTCGATCCAATGGATCCGTTACATTAAGCTGTCATATTAAGAAATATGTTTTTATTTTCAATTCTAAAATTGAAATGAAAGCGCTAAAGAATATCCCGTTTTGACATTCAGATGTCCCAAGTTGAATTCTCTGCATGGCTACAGCTTTGTAAATTGCTGATTTTCAAATCAAAATTACTAACCTTGAAATTGATTTGGTTGGCCTTGGCATTTTTTTGTATAGAACTTCATGTTTGTATTACCGAACGTTTCTTTTATTTGTACAATTCATCCTATGTATAAATTGTAAAAAGAGTCCATGTAAAATTCAAGTTTAAGGAAATAAAGTCAGTCAACAATATCTGGTATACTGGGGTGTGTATATGACAAAAGAACAAAAGAAAATTGTTTCTACCAAACTTTCAAACATTGAACTGGAATATTGCCTTGATCATGGGCTACATTTTTGCCAACAAACTGAAAGATTTTGGTAACATTTGCCTGAATTCCGTTAAAAATTTGATTCTTTATTGAACTTACAAGAATCATGCTTCGTTCATTAGCAAGGGAACTATACAAATCTAATAGTCTGCTTCTATTTAAATCATGATTTTGAACACTGTTTAATGTGAAGTAAAAATTTTAGTCCTAAAACTTTTGCTGAATGGATTGGACACCATTTACTTACTGTAAAGAGAAATGTAACTTTATAAGTTTCTGTAAGTGCTGTTGAAAATTGATCTTGTAGAAAATAAACGTTAGGATGCGTATTTGTTTTGGATGATGTGTTATTCCTGTGCATGTTTAAATGATGCTTATGTGAAGATTCCTAGCGAGTATGTCAGTATTGTCTGTTGATAGTATGACGAAGTCGTAAATCATGTGAAATACGCCGACTGATACGGAGCAAGGACTTGAAAATCAATCTGCTCTCTGTACCAGGGGAGTTCCTAAACTTTAGATTTTACTAAAACACACATGAACGTTTCAGACATTTGGCATTAATTTAGTAAGATAAGGATTTTCCATTTCTGTCAAATTTTCATTACTTTTTTATCCAATATGTAAATAGTTAATGCATGACCTCTATCAGTTAGACTTGTGGCCCTTTCTCTTGCTCTTGTTTTAACAAATACATTTCAGCTGTGGAAATTTTGTAAAGATTTATTGTAGAATCTGAACTTTATCAGCCATAACATGCGTGTATGTTGGCAGTTTCAAAAATAAATTGAGATGTTAGAAAATCTACAATACATATATTCTCCATAACTCCAATCTCATGAAAAGTAGAATTTGTACTTGACATCATCCTGCTTATTTTGAAGTGTTTTGTTTGTTCATCACTAGTTTTCACTAGATATTCAAGTACATTATATACATAATTGACACAGTTTAGTCTTCTTTAAAGATCATTGATGTTAATGGTTTTTTCCAAGAACTCTAACTTTCTTGCATCTTCATAAACCTGGCAATTTCCTAAACGATCCTGCATTTGGCTGTCAATAGGATTTACAACACAAAACACAAAACCAAAATAAATTGATAATAGGACATGATTTGTAGACAAATTCTTATCATATTTCAAAAACCAATAACATTTCCTTATCAATGTGAATATTATAAACTGTTTTGTGTTTACAGACAACAATCACATTTGAACTGACCTACAACGCTCCTGATGGGTCTGTTGGATTATGGCAGAAAGGTGAATTCAAACAGTTAAAGAGTGATGAACTCCGAGTGCCACTCACGGAGGATGAACGGAACCAGCTCAACCTGGACAGTCGGAGCAGCTTTGGTGACTCTGAGTCCATTCTGACGAGTCCCTCAAGGACCTCGCTTCGAGAGTCTCGACTTAGTCTCGCCTCGAAAACGTCGAGGACATCTGGTGGCAGGTCTCCCAAACAGTATGTACTTTTTATAGATAGGGGCCTAGGGAGGCGGTTTCTAAACAGGATATATTATTAGACTTCTACTTATTTCAATAATGCAGAAATATAAAAAAAAAATAGATTATTTACAATGCAAACAATACTCACAATGCAAACAATTTGAAAGCCAACTTGGTAAATATCAAAACGCAAAATATCTTAAAGTTTACAGATATACATAAAGTACTTAAGTTTGTGGACACTGTTGGATGGTTTGATGTGGTTTTGTTTAATGTATATTTATTGTCCCTTTATGTATGCCTGATACTTGTATGTGGTTTGGGTTTATCATAAGGACTATTGGCCTCCTATGTATGCCTATATACTTGTATGTGGTTTGGGTTTATCATAAGGACTATTGGCCTCCTATGTATGCCTGATACTTGTATGTGGTTTGGGTTTATCATAAGGACTATTGGCCTCCTATGTATGCCTGATACTTGTATGTGGTTTGGGTTTATCATAAGGACTATTGGCCCCCTATGTATGCGGGTTTGGGTTTCATAGGACTATGGCTTGTATGTGATTTTTAGTGGTTTGTTTATCATAAGGACTATTGGCCCCCTATGTATGCCTGTACTTGTATGTGGTTTGGGTTTATCATAAGGACTATTGGCCCCTATGTATGCCTGATACTTGTATGTGGTTTGGGTTTATCATAAGGACTATTGGCCCCTATGTATGCCCGATACTTGTATGTGGTTTGGGTTTATCATAAGGACTATTGGCCCCTATGTATGCCTGATACTTGTATGTGGTATGGGTTTATCATAAGGACTATTGGCCTATGTATGCCTGATACTTGTATGTGGTTTGGGTATGAAGGACTATTGGCCTCCTGTATGCACTATACTTGTATGTGGTTTGGGTTTATCATAAGGACTATTGGCCTCCTATGTATGCCTGATACTTGTATGTGGTTTGGGTTTATCATAAGGACTATTGGCCCCCTATGTATGCCTGATACTTGTATGTGGTTTGGGTTTATCATAAGGACTATTGGCCTCCTATGTATGCCAGATTTGTATGTGGTTAGTGGTTTGGGTTTATCATAAGGGACTATTGGCCTCCTATGTATAACCTGATACTTGTATGTGGTTTGGGTTTATCATAAGGACTATTGGCCCCTATGTATGCCTGATACTTGTATGTGGTTTGGGTTTATCATAAGGACTATTGGCCTCCTATGTATGCCTGATACTTGTATGTGGTTTGGGTTTATCATAAGGACTATTGGCCCCCTATGTATGCCTGATACTTGTATGTGGTTTGGGTTTATCATAAGGACTATTGGCCTCCTATGTATGCCTGATACTTGTATGTGGTTTGGGTTTATCATAAGGACTATTGGCTCCTATGTATGCCTGATATTGTAGTGTGTTTAGGGTATGTATGTTATGTGGTTGGGTTTATCATAAGGACTATTGGCCTCCTATGTATGCCTGATACTTGTATGTGGTTTGGGTTTATCATAAGGACTATTGGCCCCTATGTATGCCTGATACTTGTATGTGGTTTGGGTTTATCATAAGGACTATTGGCCTCCTATGTATGCCTGATACTTGTATGTGGTTTGGGTTTATCATAAGGACTATTGGCCTCCTATGTATGCCTGATACTTGTATGTGGTGTGGTTTGGGTTTATCATAAGGACTATTGGCCCCCTATGTATGCCTGATACTTGTATGTGGTTTGGGTTTATCATAAGGACTATTGGCCTCCTATGTATGCCTGATACTTGTATGTGGTTTGGGTTTATCATAAGGACTATTGGCCTCCTATGTATGCCTGATACTTGTATGTGGTTTGGGTTTATCATAAGGACTATTGGCCCCTATGTATGCCTGATACTTGTATGTGGTTTGGGTTTATCATAAGGACTATTGGCCCCCTATGTATGCCTGGTACTTGTATGTGGTTTGGGTTTATCATAAGGACTATTGGCCTCCTATGTATGCCTGATACTTGTATGTGGTTTGGGTTTATCATAAGGGACTATTGGCCTCCTATGTATGCCTGAGACTGTATTTGTATAAGGACTATTGCCCCTATGTATGCTGATACTTGTATGTGGTTTGGGTTAATCATAAGGACTATTGGCCCCCTATGTATGCCTGGTACTTGTATGTACTTGTATGTGGTTTGGGTTTATCATAAGGGACTATTGGCCTCGCTCATATGTATGCCTGATACTTCTATGTGGTGTAGTTTGGGTTTATTATAAGGAGTCTGACAAGTTGTTTGTTTCAGTGTGAAGAATTTTCCGTCGGTGGTGAGATGATGATGGGGTCGGGGAAAAGGTCAGATGTCGATGAGAAAACAGTCATTAATAGATGAGATTGAGACAGGTGAGTTCTCATTAGTATCATAGAGAAAATATACGACACATTACCATCGACTGGTTAAAACATTGAAAAATGAAAAGGCTCCTTAATAGGACCAGATTTGGGTTAATTGTTCTCAGAATTATTACACAGAGTAAGTCATTAATCAAATTAAAAACAAAATCATATAGATCCAGATAAAATTGAGGCCTGAAAGTTATTTTGAAGTAATTAAAATAGGTGGAGCAATGTAATGATGAACAAAAAGCCTCATTTCAACATAAAGGTCTTGCTATTGTTTTGTTATTTGATAATAGATCCAAGTCTGGATGCTCGAGCTGCTGAGGTGGCATCCATGTTAGGGGCCAGAGCGGAACAGATGGAAGATGACCAGGGCAGTCAGTCGTCAGCTATAGCTACTCCGGTCACTAACAGAAGGTAGGTCAGTCAAGGTCACTGGAGGTCATGATCAGGGCAGTCAGTCATCAGTGATAGCTACTCCGGTCACTTACAGAAGGTAGGTCAGTCAAGGTCTTTGGAGGTCATGATCAGGGCAGTAAGTTGTCAGCTATAGCTACTCCCGTCACTAACAGAAGGTAGGTCAGTCAAGGTCTTTGGAGGTCATGATCAGGGCAAGTTACTCCGGTCAGGGTGGTCTTGGAGGTCAGCGTCATCAGCGATAGCTACTCCGGTCACTCCAAAACAGAAGGGTAGTTCAGTCAGGGTCACATGGAGGTCATGGATCAGGCGGCAGGGTCAGGTAGGGTCAATGTCTAGAGGTCATGATCAGGGCAGTCAGTCATCAGTAATAGCTACTCCGGTCACTACAGAGGTAGGTAAGTCAAGGTTGGGAGTCATGATAGGGCAGTTAGTCAGTGATAGCTACTCGGTCACTCAGTAGGTTAGTCAAGGTCACTGGAGGTCATGATCAGGGCAGTTAGTATCTCAGTGATAGCTACTCCGGTCACTAACAGAAGGTAGGTCAGTCAAGGTCACTGGAGGTCATGATCAGGGCAGTTAGTCATCAGTGATAGCTACTCCGGTCACTAACAGTCCCTAACAAGGTAGGTCAGTCAAGGTCACTAGAGGTCATGATCAGGGGCAGTTAGTCATCGATAGCATGATAGCTTCACTCCGGTCACTAACAGAAGGTAGGTCAGTCAAGGTCACTGGAGGTCATGATCAGGGCAGTTAGTCATCAGTGATAGCTACTCTGGTCACTAACAGAAGGTAGGTCATTCAAGGTCGCTGGAGGTCATGATCAGGGCAGTCAGTCATCAACGATAGCATGATAGCTTCACTCTGGTCACTAACAGAAGGTAGGTCAGTCAAGGTCACTGGAGGTCATGATCAGGGCAGTTAGTCATCAGTGATAGCTACTCTGGTCACTAACAGAAGGTAGGTCAGTCAAGGTCACTGGAGGTCATGATCAGGGCAGTCAGTCATCAGTGATCAAGGTCGCTACTCGTGTGGTCACTAACAAGGTAGGTCAGTCAAGGTCACTGGGAGGTCATTGATCAGGGCAGCTAGCATCAGTGATAGCTACTCTGGTCACTAACAGAAGGTAGGTCAGTCAAGGTCACTGGAGGTCATGATCAGGGCAGTTAGTCATCAGTGATAGCTTCTCCGGTCACTAACAAGGTAGGTCAGTCAAGGTCACTGGAGGTCATGATCAGGGCAGTTAGTCATCAGTGATAGCTACTCAGGTCACTAACAGAAGGTAGGTCAGTAAAGGTCACTAGAGGTCAGATCAGGGCAGTTAGTTATCATCAGTGATAGCTACTCTGGTCACTAACAGAAGGTAAGTCATTCAAGGTCTGGAGGTCATGATCAGGGCAGGGTCAGTGATAGCTACTCCGGTCTAACAGAAGGTAGGTCAGTCAAGGTCACTGAGGTCATGATCGAGTTAGTCATCAGCTGATCTACTCCAGTCACTAACACAGAAGATAGCAGTAGGTCAGTCAAGGTCACTGGAGGTCAGGTCCTGATGTCATGATCCAGGGCAGTTAGTCATCAGTGATAGCTACTCAGGGCCACTAACAGAAGGTAGGTCAGTCAAGGTCACTAGAGGTCATGATCAGGGTAGTTCAGTCATTAGTGATAGCTACTCTGGTCACTAACAGAAGGTAGGTCAGTCAAGGTCACTGGAGGTCATGATCAGGGCAGTCAGTCATCAGTGATAGCTACTCTGGTCACTAACAGAAGGTAGGTCAGTCAAGGTCACTGGAGGTCATGATCAGGGCAGTTAGTCATCAGTGATAGCTACTCCGGTCACTAACAGAAGGTAGGTCAGTCAAGGTCACTGGAGGTCATGATCAGGGCAGTTAGTCATCAGTGATAGCTACTCTGGTCACTAACAGAAGGTAGGTCAGTCAAGGTCATGGGAGGCCAAACGAGATAAAATCATGCAATGACTTCTCAGAAGTATAAAGGTTCAAAAACCAGGGGCATAAAATGAATGACTTTGACCTTGTATTCTCATTAACTTGGGTCAAGATCTTTTTTTAAGAGACCTAGATATTAGATATTTGATCTGTAAGATTCTTTTTAAACAGTCCTTGACATTCATTAAAACCTCACTCACAGTGATCAAGTATGTCCAGATTGTGAAAAAGATTTTTATTAAAAACCATCTGAAACATGAGGTTTGGCCTGTTGTAACTTATGTATACATGTCTAGATACAGCTGATGTGATAGCTATAAACAGCGGTCATTTATTTCTGACTAATGTCAATATTGGACCTTGTTGACATATTACTTTATATCATCATGACAACTGTAGAATATCTTCAATGGATATAAATTTATATCTTTCACATTTATTAGTATAGCATTTGCCTATCTGATAAGGTCATATGAATTGCTGAATTAATTCATTGTTTCAGAAACAAGGGGAGAGCCCAGCAAATGGAGCCTGCCTCCTTAAAAGCCCAGGACTTTCAGGTTAGCATTGTTTTGTTTTGTGAAAAATTGATAAATTAAAGAATTGTTTTTTTAAATTGTGCTATTCAAGAAAATGAAATGGTTTGTGATAATGGAAGTTTCCTCTGACCTTGACCTGCCCTAGGAGGCTCTGACCTTTCTGTTCAACATCTATTTTAGGTCTGCATAACTGTGATAGAAGCTCGACAATTAGCAGGACTCAACATGGATCCCGTGGTATGTGTCCAGGTCGGGGACCAGAAGAAGTACACAAGTGTGAAAGAATCCACGAACTGTCCTTATTACAGCGAGGTATGTCCAAACACAATTCTACATCAATATCACACTTGGCATTGCAACTAAATTATATTGTCTGTCCACCAGACATTTATGATGTAATATAAGGTGTCTCAATAGTAGTTTGTTCAACAGTAGGAAATGTCCAAATCTTTTTGAAAATGAAACAGGGTATCTCATAGAGGGACATTGCGATTCAAAAGTGGCAAATCACAAAGGTTTTACCAACTGGCGACTTTACTTGTCATATCATTTTGAAGCTATGCTAACCAACAATATGCAATAATTAATTAAATGATGTTGTTTGATGATTTTGTTTTCATCCTTTTCAGTATTTTGTATTTGACTTCCATATGGCTCCTGCAATGTTATTTGACAAGATTATCACATTAACGGTAAGTTTGTGTTCTGATAATGTGCCCCAGATATGTATAAGTCAAACATGTATATAGGGCCCCAGATATGTATAAGTCAATATAAATATATGCCCCAGATCTGGACATGTAATAATATAGCACCTAATCTGGACATGTAATGATACAGGCCTCCAATTTGGACATGTATTAGGCCTGTGTAATTGTTTTGCTTTATATACTAGATTTGTTGACAATGGTATATATTGTAGAATTGTTGGAAATTAACGTGGTGTGTATGTTTCATAATTTTAATCTTTAGACTGCAGCTGTTTGCAAGAAATTGTTAAACTAGTTTAACCTTTTGTTGTAAATTGTAAAATCCTAAACTACCTCTACAAGTTGTTAAGGTACAAATCATGATTATCCCTATATATACTGTTGAAGTCCCTGGTTTATAGATACACAAAAGTACGTTTTGAATTGTGTACATATTGATAAATGTACCTATAACTGTATACATGATGTAGTTTATTAGAGAGTCGTGAGAGGGATTCGTTATGATATCGAGAGGGGGGTGTCCCTCCGTCCGGGGGCCAGGTGGAGTTTGATACACTTTTTGCATGTGACCATTCGTCCGTTTGGGTTTTGGCAGGCACTCAATCCGGAGATTATAAGGTTCCGCTCCTGATTGTGCTGGCTCGGTTTTCCCGGGGGTTAATCAAAGTATGTCCTGCGGGCAACCATCCTTTCTTATACCCGCAGTGTTTTGATAATTGGCAGCCAGCCGCTATATGATACGGGTTGAAAATCTGTGAGGTCGTGGTGTCGTCAGAGGATGAGATGTTGTTCATCTCTCCCCTGCTGCTCCGATATTAGTCCCTGGTTTATAGATATCGCTCACTGCCAGAAGGTACACTATTGTGTCTCACTCTTGTCCTCGATTTATGGAGAAGAAATCTTCTTCATCTCGCACGCTTGGTTTGCGGGTTGCAGCTCATTATTAAATTACTCTTTGAAGGAGGGACTCGGTCGCCGTTCTGCCCTCTTTGGAAGAGATCTGCAGACCGTAAGGCCAGTACCAGCTCGCAGGGGTCCGTGCCTCCGTCCCAATTAGAACTTCATACTTGACTTAAGGGCAAACAATTGGGAAGGGTATTAAGAGAAGAGTTTTCTGACTCTTTTTCCCCCTCCTTGGCCATTCCCGACGAGGGGTCTGTTCTGAGGACTAACGCTCCTGCCAGTTTTAGATTGCTCACCGCAGGATTCAGTTTCGGTTAGGAAGCGATTCTCCTCTGGGAGGGTCTCGGAACTTCCTCGTCCCGATCGTCCTGTAGGATTGTCGTCAGTCCTTCTTCCTCCCAGAGTGAAGGAAATCACAGAGGACACATGGGCCCGTCTGTGGACAAGGAGGGGTTGCATTCCCCCTCTTGCGGATCCGCCCTTGGCAACAAGACCTATCTTCTTCCCTCCTCCGGGGATCCAGAAAAGGCACTATGCCATCCAGGAGGAAGTAAGACCATGCTTTTTAAAGGCGCGGGTCGAGGAGGTGCCTATGGTGTAATGCACTCCGGGCTTTTATTCCAGAATGTTTCTGGTTCAGGAAAAAGTCCGGAGCTTGCGTCCCATATAGATTCTAAGTGCCTTCACAGAGCACGTAGATTCATCCTCACTTCAAGAGTGAGACTCTATCTTAAACGGAGCATCAAGCTTCCCGTGAGTAGAGGGGATGTTGGGCTACTTCAGTAGATCTGAAGGATGCCTACTATCCACAATCCCATCAAGAAGTCGGCACGAAAATTCCTCCTGCACTTGCAACGGGAAGGATTTTCAGTTCCGGGCCATGCTTTCGGGCTCACCGACAGCTTCCTTTGGTTTTCACCAAGCTGCTTGCAGGTTGTTGGGGTTTTCTGCACTCCAGTGAATAGATGTTCACATCTATTTCGACACGATTCCCCTCATTCTCCACCTATTGCGGGAATCTTTTGTGCAGAACACCCCGTCTAGGTCCTGAAAACTTATGCTCAAATTTCGGCTTCATTCCATCCAGAGAGAAGTCCGAGGTCTCCCCTTTCTCGAGACTTTGTCTTCCTGGAAACCGTTTCAATCACGGATTCAGGGTCATTGCCCTTACCATCCTTTGGAGAAGTTTCGAGAAGGCCAGAAGATCTTGCTCTGACTTCATCAGTTGGACACTCACGTCCCATGTGCGTTGGTTTCTCAGCTTTTCCTGGGTTATCTAAACTCCCTGCAGATGTAGTCCCCCCTTGGAGACTCACATCAGAACCTCTCCAGATTTTTCTACCTCGCGAAACTGGGTTCCCTGGCGCCAGCAGTGTGAATGGGAGGCTTTGGCTTCCTCTCAACCAGTCCGTGAAGGATTTGCACTGTGGTGGACTCTCAAAGACAATGTTTCAACAGGGGTTCCGTTCAAGAGCCAGCTCCCCACCATGAGTTTGATTTAAGTTATTTGAGGGCACATATTTCTAGCTTCTTTGGCTTGTTCAATCTAAAATCATGTCTGCTGCCTTTTGGCTGGTGTTAATAATCCGGATTTAAAATCCAGTTGTTCAGATTTTTATTTAGTATTTGTTTTTGACTGTATGCGGGCACCACACGATGTACTCCTCTTTTCTTGCTATTCGGGGGGGGCACTGGGCTTGTCTCCTGGATTTGACCAAAACTACGGTACGAATTGTAAAGTTATATATTTGAAATATTATCAAATAACTGTATAGACATGTAGTGCTCCATATTAGAGGAAGGAGAAGTCGTCGTAGTATGATACGGTGTGTTTTTTGCTACACTTTTGCTAAAAGTTATGTGTGGCAGTCCTTGCACTCAATGAGACTTTCATAATGATCAGAAACTAACTTTAATCAAAGTATGCTTTTCTAAAATATGTTAAAAATATTTTATTTGATTTTGATAATTACATGTAGTTTATTAGAAGATGATATTGTTAAAATGTGTGTTTTTGTTTATTAAATTTTGAATAATTACTGTTGAAAATTTGATTTAAGAATTTCTCAGGTTGTCAATTACTAGATTAATATTTGTAATAAAATTGTTCATTCTTTTTATGGTAATTTTTAGATTGTCTCCCATATATTGTTTTAAATGTCTGATTAGCTCTCCCCTGTATTTATAAATGTTACCATTCCTTCAATGTTTGGTAACATGTAAGATAATCTCCCTTGTTTTAGTAAATGTTCCTCCTCTGTTTTATTAGCTACCTCCCCTGTTTTGGTTGATGTTTTATTATCTCCCCTGTTTTGGTTGATGTGTTATTATCTCCCCTGTTTTGGTTGATGTTTTATTATCTCCCCTTTTTTGGAAAATGTTCCTCCTCTGTTTTGTTAGCTATGGGATTTTCTCCCCTGTTTTGGTTGATGTTATATTATCTCCCCTCTTTTCGTAATGTTTGATTATCTCCCCTGATTTGGTTAATTTGAGATTATCTCCCCTATTTTGGTTAACACTAGAACATCCCAATCTTTATGTGGATATGTAACTGTGTTAGTTTATGTTAGTTTATAATGTAATCCATGTAGATATTGTCTCCCTTGTTTTGGTTTGTTAGTGCTTGTGTGGTTATCTCCCCTACTAATTTGCTAACTGTATGTTTGATGCGTAAATGTTAATTAGAGAACCACAGCTTTATATCAGAAAAATGAAAGATTTTTTAAATCACAATTATGCACATATAAAAAGTGAGCAATCTATACAAATAAAATAGCACCTTAGATCTTGTGTGAATCTAGATGGCATTGTTTAGCTTTGTTAAATTGTTTAAACCAAGGAAACAAGTTACTTATTGATGTTATTTGAGAATTATTTGAAAGCTTTCAATGAGTCATTGCATTTTTGTAAAGTGTAAACATCGCATGATTTGATGTTATTATTTAGTTATGTAACACACGAAAAATCTCACAAAAACCTGTCTGTATGTAATGTGTGCCATATGTGTCCTTGACCCTATGTGATGACCTTTGTTGACCTCATAGTCTTTTGACCTTAGTTTTTTTGTAGTTTTCATTTATGAATTTTGTGTTCCTACCCAGGTGCTCCATTCTCGTAACCTACTCAGCTCCGGTACCCGAGTGGGAAGTTTCAAGATAGATATCGGGACGGTTTATAGCGCTCCTGGTACTTTTATTTGCTCTTGGTCTTAAGAACTCTTGAAACCCTGACCAAGTTACCTGCATGTTTGGTACTTCCTAGCATGCATCTCATATCTAGTTTTCATACTTCCTTCATGTCTTTTTCATTTTTGCAATTTTTACTGCACATTTCTCCAATTAAATAATTGTTCATATCTTAGAAAATGTTTAACAAGTATTCTATGGGAGGATGAGATTTAGAGTAAAATTTTGGGTAATAGTACATTAGGCTTTCAACAAGATGTTTCAAGTGCATTAAAAATTTATTTTGTTCAAATTTTTGAAATTTCTCAAATTTTTACTTTCCTTGATGTTTTAAAATTTTCATACTTTATTGTAGAATTTGAATTAAGTTCTGAAATTATTTTGATATAACCAAATGACTATATCCCAAAAAGCTTTTCTATTTTATCCTTGCATGCTGTTGTGAGAAAGCTGTTGCCATGGTAACCTTCTCAAAAATAGGCAAGGAGAGGTCCCTTAATGCTCTTGTTGTTATAAGTATAATTATACAAATCTACAAAGAAAATATTAAATTTGGATTTAGGTTGGTTTCTATAAATCATCCCTATAAAGTAGAAACAGATGGCACCATTACTTGACCTTGATTGAGAAAAAGATTGAGCCAAAAGGGAACACTGAACTGTTATAAATAGAAGTTTAAATCTGTATTGACCAATACATTTACTCCTATGCTTGAACTTATTGATATTGAATTGTTAAGGACATCTGATTCCTAGGCACTCTTGCAGTGATAGGTTTTTATTCCCTTATTTTTATCCTCTTCAATTTTTACTAGCTTGTTTGTGCATTTTCTTGTCCTCTCTTGTCCTCAGAAAACATGCCTGATTTTGATGCTAAGCATACTTTAACATGATTGCCTGTGTTAAGGTTAAGCTAGTGTTTTGAAATTTATGAACGTTTTGTGCTTTATATCTATAGGAACATTTCAAAAAAATCTCTATTACATTCTGTCTTAAAATATAAAAATTGCATCCACTTTTGAGGACCTTGGGTTTTTGAAGATGGGCAAGAAAGTTTAGGTATCATTAGAAGTGAGCTTGGTAGATTTTTCCCAACAGTGTCTGCAAAGGTGAAGGTCAAATCTCAGGCTGGGGCATGACCTTCACCTCAGCATTAGTGTCTTAAGGTGAAGGTCAGAGGTTTATTCAAGACTTTCACTGTTTAACTGTGGAATGTTTTGCATCTAGTTTAGCTCTTTACAAGTATAGCTTAAGTGGTTAACCATGAAAAAGATTGAAACAAAATGATATGACTTTATAGTCTTAAATAGATATTTCAAATGAACTTAATAATAATATTGTTTATGAAATTAAGGGGCAACAATCCCTAAATTTTCACTCAATAGTTTTGATGAAATTATTTTACTTAAAAGATCTGTTGTCATGGATACCAGAAAAGTTGTACTTGTAAAAGAGCTGACTTGTTTGTTTACTATTTAGTGCCTTCCTACCTGTAGTTTTAGCACAGGTATTGCTATTTTTACTGCTCTGAAACAAGCAAATTGAATTAGCAGAGAGTTATTGAGATTCTTTTTGGCTAAATTCCTAATTGGGAAATTGGAAATTGAGGCTACAAAATAAATTTAAAAAAAAAAGAAATTTTGAAGAAAATCTCCAAATGTTTCTCGTCTTAATTAAATTTGCTTGTTTGATGGCAGAGTAACAGTTGTTTGTTGATATTTCTCTGGCATTTTTGTTGATATTCAAAGATAGGACTCTCTGCTCTCCTAATAAAAAAAATGTTTTGAACCTTAGAAAGTTATAAAACCATATTTCATTTTTTGCCACCTAGATTTATTAAAATGATTGCCAGAGAAAAGTTGAAAAACAACATATTTTTCTTTGATTTCAGGTATTTGGTCTTATTTGTTTAATCCATTACATGAATTAGAATAAACAGACGATCAATGATCGTTAGTCAGATTAAATGTTTATTTCACCTGTCCACACGAGAATTGTGTATGTGTCGACAGATCATGTTGCTACGACAACTGACAAATTATATGTTGTCCATGGCTTAGGTTTGTCAGTCGGGACGACTTTTCCGCTCCAACAAGCCGCTCGGAACTTACAAACTTGATGTTGGCACAGTTTACAATGCCCAAGGTACTGTCTTTAAAATCACAATACATATATGAAGATTACCCACAGGTAAAAATGTTCAGGTAATTAACATTCAAATTAATTAAAATACAACATCTATTTATGATAATGAAATTGTATAAGTTTGTTTAATTCTTAACGGTATTCTCATTCTGTTAATATTTTATTCACATATTCTGCATATTCTTACTTTTATATATGTATATATATATACTTTATTTCATTTACTTACACATTTTACTAAGATTTTTCTCTCTTTCTGTGGGATTTTTGGCGTACCTCTGTAAACCATCTTTTGTGACATACAATGGAATGCTGTATATTGTTGTTTCATTTACTTCCTTAAATAGATAAATTGCTAGCTAAGTCATCAGTTTGAAAATTATAATATGTGCATCTTTATGGTGATTTTCTCAGTTATGCCAATTTGATTAGTCCTTGATAAAGAGAGTCTTGAAATCAAAGATCTTCATTTTATTTTCATTTTCATGCCATTTGAGGTATCAATCACCCTTCTTGGAAAATTAGTTTTGAAAATTGTATTTCATGGGAGTTTTTGTTGATTTCATGGGAGTTTTTGTTGATTTCAAACATTTCAGCTTGTTAAAATTGTTATTGGGTACAATAGAATAATATAGCTTTATTTTTTGTTAGTGCATTGTATACTTATCCTGTCAGTATTTAGGAACATTTTTAAGCATTCTTTGCCTGATCTGCCTGAAGTATACATTTATTAAAGTTTTTTAAACACATTTAAATATTGTCACATTTTTTCTTAAATGTCATTATACAAAAATTTTGTTTATTTACAGTATAAAGCATTCGTATGTGTATCATTGCCTGCTAGAAAATGTTTATTTACAGAATAAAACATTCGTATGTGTATCATTGCCTGCTAGAAAATGTTTATTTTCAACTAAAAGGAAATTAGAAAAGATGTTTGTTTATGGAGAAATACTTAACCTTGCTTTATCTGTTAAAATTGTTTTGACAATTTTGATGCAATATTGCATAATTGCAGTTAACTTCAATTGTTTACTATTTAAATTACAAGACATTTTTACAACTCGCATATTAAAAAATGGAGAGTTTCCTAGAATCATAATTTTTATATTTTAAAAGTGGAACATAAAAAAAAGAAATTATAATTCATTCGATTTTAAAGAAGCTAGAGTTAATTTTATTTTTCTTCAAATTTCAGATCGACAGTTTTACCATAAATGGGCAATGTTGACAGACTCGGATGACATCAATGGTGGGGTCAAAGGTTATGTGAAAGTGGATATTGCTGTTATAGGAAAAGGGGACTCGGTCAAGGTCATTATACTATTATAACATTGTTCGAGTTTATGATAAGATCATAATATGTAATGTAACTCTGAATATACCATATTCGACCCAGTTAGTGCCGCTGTCCCTTAATTAGCACCCCTCTTCCCTTTCTGAAGCCTCAATTTTACTTACCTCAAAGTAAATGTAAGCTGCAAATATGACATTCAACATTTTCTTTGTTTGATTTCTTTGCAAATAGATTTATGACTTACTTTTTGCATTGGTATTGTGAAATGGTAGCCCACATTTGGTCTAATTAGCGCCCCCTTATTTCCTCTAATTATTTCAGCACCCTGGGTACATTGGGTTGAATACGGTATTCAAAATTCAACATTGCAGAACTTTTTTACAAAGAAAATATGTTCTAAAGTTGAAATCATAAGCCTGATGAGAAGTTTAAATTGAAATGGTTAACCAAAAATTTTATTGTCCTTTTATAATACCACATTGATGCCATTGTGTTGGTGAAACTTGCATGAAAACCTGTCTATAAAGGTCACCTCTTCCTGATGGCACCTATGTAATTAGGCTGTCCTATATCAATATTGAAATATGGCATGTTTTAAGTAGATTGCATTCGACAATAATAATAAATGAGATGAATATGACTTCTGTTGTATTTGAGACTTAAGTAATAGAACATGTCTTTTGTCTGTGATTACAGGTCCCTCCAAAAACTGACAAAGATGAAGATGATATTGAAGGGTAAGCAAATCCAATGGTTTAATACTTTAAATTCCTTCTAGAATTTTTAGATCCATAATCTTTCATAAACTTTTTGTATCACCCATGATGATAGTAATTCTTGTTTCATCATAAGGATTGATCTCATAGTTTAGGTAGTGGTTAAATTTATCTTTTATAATCTTATACAATTGACTCTCTTCAGTACATGGCTTGGCTTACACATTTATACACTAGCTCTGATCACATAACTATTAATCAAGAATAGAATAGATGTTAAGTCTTAAGTATATGTAGGCCAGGTCATTTGCTGGAGTGTCAAACACCACAGCTGTTATATCCCCTCAGCCCAAAAATTTTATTTTTGAATAAATGTTATTAGTTTTTATGGTATATTTTTCGTGAGTCGTTTGTTTATGAATTATCTGTCTAATTCTGGTTGTTTACAGGAACCTTTTACTACCAGAGGGTGTTCCTGCTGACCGTCAGCGTGCAAAATTTACAGTTCGCGTCCTGAAGGCCGAGGGCCTGCCCAAAATGAACACGGGGATCATGGCCAACGTGAAGAAGGCGTTTACAGGGGAAACAAAGGACCTAGTGGATCCTTATGTATCTGTATCATTCGCAGGACACATCGTAAGTAGCTGGACAAGTTACCATGGTAACAGGAATTATTTTGCCTTCTTATTATTACAATCATAGCATTTTACCATAATTCATCTGCCCATCTTTTAGGATTTGTCGTAAGTTACTAAGGGACAGCAAGTTACCATGGTCACAGAACTTTTTTTGGTCTGATTTCTTTCCCCATATAAAAAATTTGGATCATACCATTTTACCATGTCCATTTTCGATTTTTGTTCATTAATTGCTCTGTAGTAACTGACTATTTTTCTGTCCAAGCATCCTGATACTGCCATCCCCTCTTTCTATCAAAGATAAGAAAAGCTTTTATGTCTAAAAGTATATGCACCCTCCTCTCTCCCATTCTATTTCCTCTTTCAGCTTTCAGTGAACTTTTTTTCTTCTTTTTTTGTGCTCAGATATTGGCTCATTACACCTGTATCTAATCTCATTCATATAGTCTCAGGCGTATATAGAACAAGTATCATATTTTCCGTTTTGACTCTTGGATTTTACACATTCATTTTCAATACAATTCTTATACATACATCCCAGCATGCTCTCTACTTATCTCTCTCCTCTCATTCCAACTAACATCCGTATATGTATCAACCACCATCTCGCCATTTCATTTTAGTCATCCCGTCTCAGCCGCCATATCACTCCACCATCTCGTCTTAACCGCTATCTCACTTTACCGCCATATCACTTCTAGCGCTATCTCACTTCTACCGCTATATCACTTCTACCACTATCTCGTCTCTACCGCTATCTCACTTCTACCGACATCTCAGTGAACTTTAGTGACAAATTCTGTTTAATTTCATAAAAATTTACATCAATATAATTATTGTGTTTTTTATAGGGGAAAACGTCAGTGAAGAAGGGATCTTATGAACCTGTGTGGAATGAACAGCTTGTGTTTACAGAGATGTTTCCTCCGTTGTGTAGGAGGATGAAAGTTCAACTGCGGGACAGTGACAAAGTCAACGACGACATCATTGGGACGTTCTTCATTGACATCTCAAAAATATCAAACGAAGGAGACAAAGGTAGGAGCCACTAATGGACATTTAAGCATTGAACATCTTTCAGTTGGCATTGATAGCTAATATGAATGCCAACTGGACAGAGGCAAATCATACTATTTTCCTGTTATGAGATGGACTTTGAAGAATTTCCATGGAAACGATTTTGTATACATTTTGTACTACATAACTCTGAACCTTTAGTATAGTAAGCTATATATAGATTTTGTCTTTGCATATTTAAGACTTATCTCCCCTCGCTTGAAGGTATTAATTGTGATTTCACATGAAGCTGTAAATGAAAATTGTGTACATCTGATATAAGGTAGAAAACTTGATAGAGAACTGCTTTCCAGTAACATCACCCGTTATGTTCCCTGTAACGATCAGTGTCATGACAAAAGGGAGATAACTCAAATCAATCTTAGGTCATGTCAGATGCCAAGTTGCTGTTAGAATAGATGCTTTTGTGAATGGACATTTTGATGAAAATGGGGGGGGGGGGGGGAAAAAAAAAAGAAAAAAAAAGGTTGACAGAAATCACTTACTTATTAAGTAATAGATGTTATATGTTTTACAATTTGTTTCTAGAAAAGACAAATGTCAAAACTAAACATGGTATGGATATTACTAACTGATGGTGTAAGACATATCGACTGCTATTACTTATTGTTATTTTAATCTCTGAGTTTTAATTAACACAGAAATAATTAGTATCTGTGGCTAATTGTTATAGAAAGAAATTTACTTTTTTCAGAAAAGATTAACATCCCTAATAAATATGCTTTCATGTGCACATTTTCAAACAAACAAAAACAAAAGACAAAATGAAATGGCCTGATGAAATTATCTTTGTTTTTGAAATGTTTTTTTGTTTCTGTAGTTTTAAGTTATTTTTTACACTTAGCTGCACTGACATTACAAATTGGGTGTTTTATTTGTTTGCACATCCTTAATTACAGTTGTCTGTTTTATTGAGGTCAAGGTTAATCTTCTTAATTTACATATTGTAAAATTATATTGAGTGATTTTGTTATATAATGGTATCAATATTGGACACAGTGTACCAGGATTTGACTTGACTCAAAATTAAATGATGCATTTTTATCATTGTATCATCTGATTCAATGTTGATCAAGGTTTAAAGGGAGGTAACTTCACTTTCCACGGAAAATACTTAATCTCAATTATTAAATATCCAAGTATTATTTTTCATTTGTAATATTTCTTTTCTAGAAAAAACAAACGTCAAAGATGGTAAGGACACATAAGTAGAGCTAAATATAGGTCCCCAGTATATTGGGCTGTACTAATTACAGAGGAGTACAAACTAACAGAAATACTACATAGGTTAATTCTAACAAAGCTCATTACAAATGAGCTCTCTCTAAAGAAGTACTAAAAAATCTCAATACAAAGGAGCTCTCTCTATAAAAGTACTAACAAAGCTCATTACAAATGAGCTCTCTCTATAAAAGTTCTAACAAAGCTCTATTACAAAGGAGCTCTCTCTATAAAAGGAGCTCTACAAAGGAGCTCTCTCTATAAAAGTACTAACAAAGCTCATTACAAATGAGCTCTATGTAGAAGTACTAAAAACTCATTACAAAAGCTGTCTACAGACTTACTTAAAAGCTCATTACAAATGAGCTCTCTCTATAAAAGTACTAACAAATCTCATACAAAAAGTACTTACAAAGCTCATTACAAATGAGCTCTCTCTATAAAAGTACTAACAAAGCTCATTACAAAGGAGTTTTCTCTATAAAAGTACTAACAAAGCTCATTACAAATGAGCTCTCTCTATAAAAGTACTAACAAAGCTCATTACAAAGGAGCTTTCTCTATAAAAGTACTAACAAAGCTCATTACAAAGGATCTCTCCATATAGAAGTACTAACAGAGCTCACTACAAAGAAGCTCTCTGCATAAAGGTACTATGCAAATAAAGCTCACTACAAAGGAGTTTTCTACATAGAAGTTCTTATAGCTGAGCTCACGACAAAGAAACTCTGCATAAAAGTACTAATAGCTGAGCTCACTACAAAGGAACTCTCTACATAGAAGTACTAATAGTTGAGCTCACTACAAAGGAACTCTCTACATAGAAGTACTAATAGTTGAGCTCGCTACAAAGGAGTTCTCCACAGGATATGTAATCTGTGTACTAATTTTACACAATATATGGCTGGTGACACCAAAAGTGTATAGCACCATTAGCATCACTCTCACAAACTTTTCATTCAAGTAATCATGACATGAATGACACAATTTTGTGAAAGAAACAATTTCAGAAAAATTTGAAAAGTTAATCAAGAATTTTTGAAATGAAAATTGTCAAGAAGTTAGACCAGTTTCATTTCCCATTGAACCTCTAGCCTGAACATGATAATGGCCCTGAATTGGTTTGAATGTAAAGTCAATAATAAACAGAACAAAGAAATATTTTCGCTTTCCTGTTTAAGGTCACTACTTTCACTTGTTTAACTTGCCCTGATGTTTAACCATTTCAGGTTTTCTGCCAACCTTTGGCCCGTGTTGGATAAACTTGTATGGGTCGATACGTGACTACAGCATACTAGACGAGAACACGCACCTCAATGATGGTCTCGGTGAAGGAGTGTCCTATCGAGGCCGTATGCTCATTTCCCTGAAAACTGACATCATCGACAGTGTAGAGGAGGGCTCAAATAAAGCTATGGTGGAATTAGAGCCAGCACTACCAATACCAGAAGTAGGTCAAGAAATGAAATGGGATGAATGGTTACCAAGTTTGTTCAAATGGATGACCATGATTTTCATTCAAGGTCACAGGGGTCAAATAGGCTAAAATCTTTAAACAACTTATGAATAACTTGAATAACTAAGAGTCCTAAAGACCTGATATAAAGCCTGTGACATGCTTGGACGAATGGCAAGTGAATGACCTTGACCTTCATTCAAGGTAACAGTGTCAAATAGCTTAAAATATTTAAACGACTTCTAGCAAATAGCTAAGAGGCCTAGAGACAGGATATTGGACTTGTAGCACAGTTGGGATCAAGGGACCTTCATTCATGGTCTAATTCATCAATTATATCCGAACCTAAACTCTCTATTAAAAGAGTTCTTTGTATTGCCTTAATTGTTTGCCAGTTCTATTTTTTGAGGTGTTGTATTGTTGCAATAGTCAGATGACCGTTAAGGCCCATGGGCCTCTTGTTACTGTAAAACAAAATGCTGCAATCTTCATTAGTTTTACATATTAGGAATGTGTGAGTGAATCTGAATACTTGACTATTTATAATGTTTGTAAATTGTCACTTTTATTTCCCAGAATGCAACAGGGAGATTGGAGGAGTACTTCCTGTTTGGCTGTTTCTTAGAGGCATCCATGATTGATAAGAAAGTTGGAGACAAGCCTGTCCATTTTGAAATCAGCATTGGTAAGCACAGAACATGTTGAGGTTAAAAATATTAGTATCAAATTTCAGAAATTGTTTCTAGGTATCTTCTGAAGATGGCATGGTCTCATTCAAGGAATTTCTAAATTTTCATCTGCATAAATTTCTGATTAAATATATTTGAATGGCATCTGCATAGTGCAGAGTCGAGTTCTTCCTTAATATGACTTCTCAAAAACCCAGAGGTCTAGAGACCTGATATTGGGCATATAACATGCTTTGTTGCTTAGGGCAAATTATTGGATGTCAAAATAAATGGAATTTCATGTACTACTTACATATTTCACAATTTTAAGCAACAGCATATATCTTTTTCCAGCCAATGCTGGAAATACATTGGATGGGTACAACCCTCCAACCAAGAAGAAGCAGGACTCGAGCAGCGAAGAAGAGAGCGAGGAGGAAGGAGAGGATGGTCCGATGGAGAAACCATCAAGTACTGACGCCCCCAAGTGGCAGAGTCACACACCACCGCTACGCCCAGTCACCCGTGACCGATGCTATTACCACCTGCCCTTCTACGACGACAAGCCATGTGTCTACATCAAGGAGGTGTTTGAGGACCATAGACGGAGAATGTATAACACAAATATCATCAACAAAATCGCCGAAAAACTGGTCAGAACCAAGACATGTTGTTTTGTCATTGTCATGTTTTGCTCTTGGTTCTTTAGTTCTTCCTATGAATGGTGATAAATAAATATCTCAATGTAAACTAGTGCGATATGTGATAAACTTTTGTGAATTTAGCACGATCATGAAATTTGAAAAATTAAGTCACTTTAAAAAGAATGTGATTAGATTGTATCATTTAAGTTAAATTATGAAAATAAATGATATTATTACCAAACCCATATTTTGGTGTCTTCAATAGGAGGATGGGATCAACGATGTTCATGAGATGATTAACCAAGAACAACCATTCCCCGAGAAACGTCTCCGGGGAGTGTTCGAAGAGCTCGGATCATCGGCATCAAAATTTGTTACCATCGTTAAGGGAACCAGTGGGGGAGCCACTGCAGGCAAAACAAAACTGGACAAGGAACGACAGAAGTTACTTATCAGGGAAATGGTAAGTCTGGAGAAGGTAGAGAGACAGAATTTTCTTATCAGGGAAATTGTAATTTTGTTAAAAAAAAAAAAAAAAAAAAAAGGAACAACAAGAAATGGTTATCTTACCTCCACTAACAAAAGCTTCATCGGAGAGTTTTTCTTTTGGTTTTGAACAGGACCAGATGTCTACCCTAGCCCGCAGCATGAAGGCCACAGTATCTAAGGGTAATCTCAAGGACAAACTTCGCTATGCAAGTCAGTATCTACAGAAACTGAAGAGCCTGACATCAGAGCCACAGCATGCATTGCCGGATGTGTTTATATGGATGGTGAGTGGTAACAAGAGGATTGCCTACCAAAGGATACCCGCCATGGACATCATCTACTCCATCGTAGACGAAGAACGTGGCAAGGACTGCTCACGTGTCCAGACTCTGCTTCTCAAGGTTAGTGTCAAGGTCATTGGGAAAGGTCATTAAATATGATGGTTGTGAAATTTGAATTTGATTCTTATGAAATTTGTTAATTACAATCTCTTAATTAAGTATAAATGACTAATTAGGGTTTTTACTAATACAGGATTGATCCTTACATTGACTCAATTATAGAAAAAAAGAATAGTGATCAACTATGATAATTGTAAATGTCAATGTAAAATTGTCATTGTTAATAGATATTTTAGTCCATATTATAAATCTTTATTACCTCCATCTTACATTGTTTAGTTACCAGGCAAAAAGGCTACTAGTCAGGCAGGCTGGGCCATTCAGGCGAAGGTACAGATTTACTTATGGCTCGGTCTAGCCAAACACAAAAAGGACTTCCTCGCTGGACTGCCTGGAGGTTACGAAACAAATAAACTTACCCAGCTGGCCATTAAACCACAAGGAATCCCACCGCCTTTTATACATTACACAGGTAAGCGACAAGGAATCAGACCAGGATTCCACTTCAGAACTGGCCTTCAGAAGACATGCTGGAAGTTCAATCAGTTGTGTCTACATTTGTCCTATTATTGACCAAGTCTAGTCCTAATACATATATACAAATAATTCAAATATCCTTATTACTGACTAATCATCATTTCTCAAATTCGAATTTTCAGAGAAGCAATTGTTCCAGTTAAGAGCGCATCTCTATCAGGCTCGTAGTCTAATTGGCTCTGATGCATCAGGTTTGTCTGACCCCTTTGCTCGAATAGCCTTCGGCGACCAAAGTGTCTGCACGCAAGTGATCGAAGAAACACTTAGTCCAACCTGGGACGAAATGTTGATCATCAACGAGGTTACAATGTTTGGACTGATGGAGGAAATCGCCAATAGTCCACCAACGATTATAGTCGAACTCTTCGACCAAGATAAAGTGGTAAGCTTAGATCCGTTATATTGGCTGCACACGTCTCTATCAACAAGGTTTTTCTCCTCTTCTCAGGAATCTATTTTTAAAATTTTTTAACTTGAATGCTAGAAGTTTGCGGCATTGTAGTTTTCTAAAGACACATTTGCATTTTGGAAATGACAGCACCCTATGGTAGAGGAGGATTCTGGGATAGAGTCGGGTGATAAAGGGATGGTTAGAAACGACTGGGAATATCTTAGATGTGAAGGTATGGTCAAGTAAAAGTACTTTATGACTAGCCCATGAGAATTTTAGATTGGTTTGTATGAATCTAATCAGTAATCCATTCATTAAGTAAGTCAAAAGTTCCATGTGTTGAGAAATCCTTTTTGTTCAACTGATTCCATTGACTTTAGCCTCATCGCCTTTTTCCATCATTGTCAATTGAGCTTAAAAGTATTTGATTCCATTATTTGGCTTCTTTTCAAAAAGCAAAAGTTATAGTAATAAGATAAACTTGAAAGTCTCCATGCACCTAGGACTGAGGTTGAAAAAACGCCAATGGGACTGTAACCTAACCAAGCTTCAATCAGATCTTCTTTCTAAAAGTGCTACCTTAGGAATGCTTTTTGAGGTCGGTAGGTTAAAGGTCACTGTTACTGAATCAATTTACTTTGGGCTGATTTGACTTATTTTTAAAATTTCTAAAATCAACATTCCTGAGAAGGGTTTTATTCAATAATTTAACTTATATCAGGAGGCTACCAAGGCCAACAGATCTCTTTATTTCATGTTATTTTCTGGCTTAAGTTTAGAGCTTTGCATTCAAATCCCCAATTTATTGAACCTAGCTATGTTTATTCTTCCAACAATCTATCTATCCTTGATAACAAAAGTTGACTTCCACTGTAATACTCCTCAGATATACCCAGAGTTAATTTGTATGCAAAATCAGGATAAGATTATAATTGATAATGTCGTATGGTTTTTGAATAAATTATAGATGCATTTTGTTGCTATGGTTATCCTGGCTGCTGCTGCTTGTCATAAAGTCTTGTGAAGAGTCGAATGTCTATGAATGTTTGAATAAAATGATAGCAGAAAAAAATTGGAAATTCCATAGATTTCTTTCTTGTATAAAACAAACCATGTCCATCTGTATACAGCCAAGATTATTTTAGAAATTTGACATATGAAGATGGACACTATATTAGGCATGGATATTTGTACAAGCCCCGGTTTCTTAAAACAAAACAAAAAAGCCAATTTAAAATCAAAACTTAGGTCACGTCATTATGTGATTTAAGTTTATGAAGTCCTTTTTGGATGAAAGTTTGTTTAAAGATATCGGAGCTAATAGGGGATTTCGTTCAACAAGTCTTGACAATTGTTTTACTGTAATAGCTAGTAAAAATGCCTTAATTTTTTTTCCAAACATGAGAACATGAGATTGCTGTGGAATATTTATGGTAATTAACATTGCTAGGAAAAAATCTACTTATTTCTTGAAATGTATAAGAGAGATATCTGATCGTTTGCTCCCCTGCTAATTTTAGGCGATAAAAGGCCAGGTATGGACAGAGTAGCGTTCCTTGATGGGTTCGTGCTGTCATGTGTCGTGCTGTTGTCGTTATTAAATGTTTTGCAAAATCTACTCGTTAGCAATTGACTTGATTATCTACACTCTCCAAAGTACCAATGATCATATTTGATCGTAGTATATTGATTTCCTTTCCTTAGTTTTTAATTGGCAGCAATCTTTTGCATGCAAACCATATCCTAATTACGCATTTTACTGCCTCATTTCTTGAATGGTACTTGTAGAATTGCTGAAATAATCTGTCTTCTATCATCAATGGTTAAGCTGTTATTCATGTTCATGGAATAAATCCATCTATCATCAGAATAGAATTGTTTGGATTTTAAACAGTTTTTACCCTACCATCATCAGATGGTGGGCTATTCAAATTGCCCTGCTTCCGTGGTCCGTGGTCCGTCGGTAAACAATGCTTGTTATCACTATTTCTTAAAAACTACTGCAGGGATTTTGTTCAAGCTTCACATGAAGGGTTCCCTTGGTCCATAGTTGTGCCATACAGATTTTGTGGCTGATCTGAAAAACAAAATGGCCACCAGGCAGCCATCTTTGATTTTGGCAGTTGAAGTTTGTTATCGATATTTCTTGAGAACTACCGAAGGGATTTTGCTCAAACTTCACATGGCGGGTACCCTTGGTCCCTAGTTGTGCCATATAGATTTTGAGGCTGATCGGAAAAACAAGATGGCCGCCATGCAGTCATCTTGGATTTTGGCAGTTAAAGTCTGTTATCACTATTTCTTAAGAACTACTGGAGGGATTTTGTTCAAACTTCACATGAAGGGTCCTCTTGGTCCATATTTGTGTCATACAGATTTTGAGGCTGATCAGAAAAACAAGATGGCCGACAGGCAGCGGTCTTTGATTTTGGCAGTTTGATATCGATATTTCTTGAGAACTACTGAAGGGATTTTGTTCAAACTTCACATGGATGGTTCTCTTGGTCCCTCATGTGCCATACAGATTTTGTGGCTGATTCGAAAACCAAGATGGCCGCCAGGCAAGTTGTGCATAATGCCTTTTGGGACTGATCAGTCAACAAGATGGCCAACTGGCCGCCATATTTGATTTCATCGTTGAAGTTTGTTACCGCTTTTTCTTAGAAAGTACTGAAGCGATCTGTCTCAAAATTTATATGTAGTATGTTTGAAAAAGTTTAAAAAGCAGGGAAAAGATCCCTCTTTCCATTGTCAGACTTACACCATTCTTTGATGGGCGCCAAGATCCCTCTGGCATGTCTTGTTCTTTAAAATCGTTACTTTGCACATAAAACAGTAAAGTACCTCTGTTGCTATATAGTATTTTGACTATACACATGTATATCTGTGATAGTAGAATATGTGATCATTTAAGGGCATGCCTGATGTAATTCATGGTATTCAACTAATAGCATGCTGTGGTAAAAACAGAAAAATTGTTAAAATGACCAACCTTGACCTATCATTCAACTTGAGGGGATGTTGAATAAACTTAAATTGTTCTTTGTGATGGTTAGGAAGCTTGAAGACCTGATATTCAGCCATGAGTCTTCTGCTTGAAAGAAATTAAGTTACAAATTACAAAAGATTATTGATTTCTGGATGACCTTGAAATTGTTTCAATTTTACAAATTACAAATATGTTGAAATATCTAAAAACAAATCAATAACCTGCAGTAAGCCCACATGGTTCTGATGTTAGGCCTTGAGCATGCTAGAGAGAAGCTGTAGGACAGACTTTTCAATATGATTGGAAAACTGGATGATTAACACCGATGATTAATCAAGCCTTTTGGCCATCTTGTTTCTGTATTGTTACTCCTATTGAAGCTGTTTGATTAAGGAAAAACCAAGTGTGAGGGCCATAAATGAATCCAAACCTTGTCACAGTTTCAGTCTTCTTTGAATTCTATAGCAATATTTTTGCTAAAAGATGCTTCACCACCAAAAGAGCATAACAATACCTATTATTTGGACAATAACTATGTATAATCAGTGCTTAACTATGTATAATCAGTGCTTAATTCTGTATAGGGCATAGAGCCATGGAATTTTTGGGGACGCACTTAATTTTTACATTTTTTTTATCTTGAATTAAAATGAGAAACTCAGACTTTTCAATGGTGGCAATGCACAGGTGTAAAGTAAGTAACTTATGAAAGCAAAGAAAAATACTTATTCATATCTACTCATGTTTTTGATAGAGAAAAAATTACCATTTGTCGGCAGTGAAGCATCTTCATAGTTGGGTATAATGATTAATTTGGAAAGAGATATTTTTTACTGACTCTATCTAAAACAACCAAGATTCATGAATGGAAGCAAATAGGAAATTAATAGTCTCTTTTGGACTTAAGTTGACTTAAATGTGTGACTGAAGTTCTATTTGTAACTATGTGTTTGTTTTCTAGATCATATCTTTCATTTGACTTTACCATTTTACATAGTAATTGTTCATTTTCATTAGCTGTAATTACTTTTGCTGTAACTAGAACGTTTTTTTCAATGTAACTAGATTGATTTTTAGCATTGAATTATCTAATTGTATATTTTATGTATATTTTTCATATGTACATAAATCATGATTTTCAATATGATTTTAAATGATTATACAAACATATTTCTTATTGTGAACCTAGCCATTTGTTTTATTTTGGAGCAAGCCAGCCTAATGTTATTACAATCAAAATGCTTACAATACTATTTAAAGTCACAATTATTTGTAGTTTTTAGCCCACCATCATCAGATGGTGAAATATTCAGTCCTTCCGTCCGTCCGTTTGTCCTTCCGTCCGTTAACATTTCTGGTTACCTCTATTTCTCAGAAAGGGCTGAAGGGATCTTTTTCAAATTTCATATGAATTTATATTAAGGTTCCCCTAGGGCCCTAGTTGTGCATATTGCATTTTGGGATCGATCAGTAAAAAAGATGGCCGCCAGGCAGCCATCTTGGATTTTGATATTTAAAGTTTGTTACAACTATTTCTCAGAAAGTACTGAAGGGATCTCTCTCAAATTTCACATGTAGGTTCCCCTAGGGCTCTAGTTGTGCATATTGCATTTTGGGATTGATCGGTCAACAAGATGGCCATCTTGGATTTAGATAGTTTAAGTTTGTTACCGCCATTTCTCAGAGAGTACTGAAGGGATCTCTCTCAAATTTCACATATAGGTTCCCCAAGGATTCTAGTTTTGCAAATTGCATTTTGGGACTGACAGTCAACAAGATGGCTGACATGCCGCCATCTTGGATTTTGACAATTGAAGTTAGATACTGCTATTTCTCAGAAAGTTATGAAGTGATCTGTCTCAAATTACATGTGCAGGTTTCCTTAGGTCCCTAATTATGCATAATACATTTTAGGACTGATTGGTCAACAAGATCGTCAATAGGCCACCATCTTGGATTTTGATAATTGAAGTTTGTTACCGCAATTTCTCAGAGAGTCCTGAAGGGATCTATCTCAAATTTCATGTGCAGGTTTTCCTAGAGGTCTAGTTGTTCATATAGCATTTTGGGACCGATCGGTCAACAAGATGGTCAACAGGCCACCATCTTGGATTTTGATAATTGAAGTTTGTTACTGCTATTTCTCAGAAAGTACTGAAGCGATCTGGTATATATCTCAGAAAGTTCTGAAAGGATCTTTATCAAATTTCATATGTAGTAACGTGTAGTAAAAGTTTGAAAAGCAGAGAAAAGATTCCTCTTTCCATTGTCAGACGTAGATCATTCTTGGTGGGCCCCAAGATCCCTCTGGGATCTCTTGTTAATATTTGATTTTAGCAGATTTATTTACAGCTTCATTTTCAATGAGATTTTGATCTTCTTTTGCAAAGTTTTTACAGAAAGCACACCTGCTTGTACCTACCATAAGCATCTTGACACACTTACTACCAGAGTTATGGCCCTTGGTATTCATATGCAGATTTATAGCTCCTTGCCATTATAATAAGTAGAATTACCTCCCTTGGTCTATTACACTTTCAGTTTAATGGTTATCAGTCTTTATAAGCATTATGCTATGATTGCTGTTTACTTGATCATTTGTGTCTGGATTAAGCATCCAAGATGGCTGCCACAGCCTCCGATTGGCAGAAAACATATTCTTAAATGGCAGCACAGGATCATGGCAATACAAAGATCATGACAGTTTATTTTGTAAAAAAAATACATTAATTATTTAGTCTGAGATGAGGATGAAATTGTTGGTTGAGTCAAGTTTCATGACATTTAGCTATACAAATGCAGTTTTATATGAATGCGAAGACATTGATATCAAACAGACATTTCTTGTTTTATTGTAAATAAATAAAGCATGTGTATTACATCACTTTAATTTGTATCCTCTGAGATTCTTATTTCATATGGAGGTGTGGGCATTTATTAAATCATCAGACATTTCTAGTTTCATTATAATCATTAAGCTAGCTAGGCTTATCATTTATGATATTTCACTATTAATGGTAGGTTGGTTATCACACAAGTAGTTTTTTTTGCACCTTTTTTAACTGTTAACATTGCATATTATATATAAAGTATTTAAAAGTAGAAAATGTGAGGCCTAACGGAGTGCTGAAGAACAAGTTTATGAGAATTAGTTCATAATATCATGAATCTGTCATATTAAAATCTGTATACATGGAAACTTCAAAAATTTATATCATTCTTATTGAAATAATAACTGAATGTCCAATTATTTAATGATAAGATAATGTGTGATAAAATTTGAGTTGACAGTTAATTAGTTTGCTGTAAGGATCTGAGAAGTTCATGTAAAAGTGAATGCAATAGTGTTTATTTTATTATACCTGATCTATACAGCATCATTACACTCATCTATATTATGTTATGTTGTTTTGTTTCATCATTTATATTTTGTGAAAATGACACAGACTTCACTAAGTAAAAACTGCACAAATGCATGCATAATTTGACGACTAACTATTAGAAAACGTGATTTGTTTGACGAAAATTATTGTAGAAATTTACAACAAAAGTATCACTTTTCTTCCAAATTGAACAGTCAGATTCTGAAGTTATTATTCCGGTACGAGGCTATATAATTACTTTTATATTACATGTTAGAGGTTCCTCAATGTTCTTTTCTTATGACAAGACATTTTAAGATTTAATTTTCTTCAATTTGTTGGTATAGATACTTGCAATTATTCTTGTGTTTAAAATATTCTTTTTAAAAAGAAAAATGCTTTATAAAACTCCATGATCATTCAAACTAGTGATAAAATGATAGACATTTGTAAAATTGCTTTTCCAAAAATATGAGTGATTAAATTAGTTTTATTTATTTAAGCAAGTGCAACTTTTCATGTGCTAGTAGATTATAATAACTTGGTCTGTTTTTCTTTTAATGCATAGGGAAAATCTGAGTTTATCGGACGTTCAATCACAAAGCCATTGGTGAAAAAAAGCAACGAAAAATATGAAATGCCGAAATTTCCTCCACGCTTGGAATGGTGGGATGTGCATAGGGGGCCGGACCGTGCTGGAGAACTCTTAGCAACCTTTGAACTTTTACAGGTAACCAATCAGATTTCTGCACTTTAGGAAT